>NW_018397280.1:1441835-1449634 GCF_002168275.2 Theobroma umbraticum
GTTAATGCATGATAGTCATTTAAATCAGATATCAAACCAATACAAGAAAATATCCCTGCCGTCAAAACCATTTGGCTGCAAATCAGTATAAGTGCAAGATTTCCATTTTTAAATTCATTCAGAAACTTTTCTCAAACTAGTCTTTCATGAACACGCATGTTCCCGTGAAATACAACAGTAACAAACTTTTATGCAAATCCATAAATCATCTTGTACTTGAGAAGTTAAATCCAAATGTCATCGTATAAGTAAGGGAACTTTGCAAAAAACTACATACGTGAAAACCCAAAGAGATATCACTCTCAAGTAGGAATAGAATAGTATAACTTGTGGACCCGCTTCCACATAATAACATCCGGGAGCTCCACTCCACTAGATCCCTTAACCAACATAAAGGTCTATGCTCAAATCATGATCCATAGTCCAACCTAACTGCTTGAGTTGAGTGATATATCCTATCATCTTTAGCACATACTAGACTTCCCTTAGACATCTTACATCGAAACAATTCCATTGAAATGTCTAATCTTTCTGTGTGACTTTCCTTATCGAAAACATTTCTATAAGGTTTAGGATAATATCTAGGGCATTCATAGCTTCGTGTTGCTTTTGAAGATTTGGAGCCATACTAGTCAACATTACACATATGGCTTGATCGAGATCATCCATATAAACTCTTTAGACCTTATTTTCTTCATTTATAGCATCATCGCTAGGTTATTTAGGAACACAACCATATATGACATAAGCTTTTTTCTTTAGTTTCAAGGCAATCTTGATATTGTGAAACCAATCAATGAAATTAATACCTGTCAACTTGTTTGCATCAAGTATACTTCTAAGTGACAAACTATTTGACATGATTGATTTATATCTTATATAAGCCAACATATATGATTATTAGTCAATAACACAAATTATATAATCATAAAGACAAGGTTTTAGAATCTTATATGATTATTCTCAATATTTTATCAAAATAATATCCCTTTTCTAATATTTTGACAAATTTAAACTTTAAACTTCTTATTGGGGTATGACCCCATTCATCCCACCATGATCTTGAGTGACTCAACAAGCCATAATGAAACTGATTAGGTAAGTGACTTAGCTTACCAATTGTATCTTGTACAACTTTTATATCAGTTACATAACAACTCCTTATCTAAATGCATCATATACATTATGCGTAACTATGCCTTTAATATTATGCAGTCATGCGTGACACATTTGAACAACATGATACTAGTTAAGTAAAACCCACCAATAACTTAAACGTACTCGTGTAAAAGTTTGGCCTTGAGTGACTCAGCAAGACTTCATTTAAAAGAACAACCTGGTTTTCTTGTTATATAGTCGAAGGTAACTTTTTGACTCAATATATTAATTCATTAATTAAGGTTTCATTGATTTGATGTTGTTAACATGCATAGCGTTTATTGCATTTCATATATATCATATATATATTAAAAAATAAATCTATCACATGCCAATTACTAGGATGATTATAAACTTTACTAATTCTAATTTTCTCGAGCCATTTAGAAAATTAGTTGGTCAAATACCTAGGGGATTTTACAAACATCGTCTTTAAGGTTTGCTTGTAATCTCCTTGAATCTCTATGATGCCTTTGAATATCCGTCTTCAAGTTACAAAAATTTTCTTATCTAACCTTAGTTTTACACATTGATGTAACTAATTATATTTTATAATTAAGAAACCTTGAGTTACATTCGAAGGGAGTTAGATGAGAAAATAATTTTACAACCCCAGAGAAAATGAGAGCAAGGCAGGGTATGCAGACCTTATTTCAAAATAAATACTATTAGAAATAAATTTAATCATCCATGACTTAATATTCTAAGGTCTAAGTCCATATTCATCCTCATGCTTTATAATCACAATCAAAAGCATAGACATAAATGCAAGCTCAATATCACTTGGTGATCTTATGTATTATTTTAAAAAAGCATCAATTACTTACTTTAAGCATTTGACTCAAATTATTTGGTATTGTTTTATTTCAATTTAATGTTTTAGAAATTACATTTTCGAAACACTTAAAGTAAACCTTTTACTCCTTTTGCTTAAAATAGAAATTCATTGAAATAAAACTTTTCATTTTAATTCTTTCCGTAATTAAAACTCTTTTTAATTTTGGAAACCTCTTTATTTTAGATAAATTTCCTAAAATGTATCTAAGACAACATTTTAATTTCTAACATGTCGAACATTGATTAGTTTCCTAAATTGTATCTTATTCAAGTTATGTAAACGGTGACTTAATAAATTTTGAAAACTTATAGTCAAAGTAGAATTTTAAGGAAACTTCAATGCTATCACATAATTTTAAAAATTTCTTTTAAAGTAGGAAACTATTTCCTATGAATCTTCCAAATTAAAATGCTTGCCTTAATTTTAAGAATTTCATTTAAGGTAGGAAACAATATTCTATTCTTTAGGAATCACCTAAAATTAAAATTTTATCCTTAATTTTAGAAATTTCTTTTAAAGTAGGGAACAATTTCCTATTCTTTATGAATCACCTAAAATTAAGATTCTATCCTTAATTTTAAGAATTCACTTTAAAGTAGGAAACAATTTCCTATTTTTTATGAATTACTCAAACTTAAAATAGATGGTAATTAAGTACTCTTAAAACTCTATAAAACATGAGTCAAACTCATGAACAAAGTTGTTGAAAATTTCCAGCAAGTGTATTTAACAATTAAACACAAAATTTATGGAGAATTAAGCCATAAAAACCGATCATAGTTGTCTAAAATTTTTTGCATTGAATCTTTATAGTTTTGGAACTCGAAAACATGATTTTTATGAACCTTTTCATACTAAATTAAGTCTAGTCGAAATATGCAATAATTGATTTTGATAAAACTAATTTTTAGCATTTTAAAACTACTCATAACACTTGCTCATTGTTAGTAAAAATAATCAGTACATTAGTCTCCTAAACACCACAAAACTATTCAGTTTTAAGTTGGCTTTGCAAGCCTTTTAATCCATTCATTAATTCTTCAATTAAACATAATTTTAAACCTTTTCAAATATGTTTTACTGGATTGAACACATGCTGTCCAAATGTGAATTAAAATAGAAAAACAAATTTTAAAGAAAACCTTCAAAACTGATATATACCAAATCAACATAAAAATCAATCCTATTGATTATCACTAAGAATTAAGCATGCAACTTACATGAAAAATCAAATAAATGCTCTAATATCACTGTTGGGATTCGACCTCATGCTCAAACATGAAAATAATCAAGAAATAAAAGTATAATGTAATGAAAAAAATAAAGATACATTTAATCAGAGAAATAACCAAAACCCTTAAGATCAATGTTTGTGTTTTCCATGCAATTTTTAAATTAATTATAAATATTTATAAATTTATGTATTACATACCTTACTCTAGATATCATAAGCAAGAGTCAATTAAATCTAAAAATGGTTGTAATGAAGCAAGTAACCTGAAAAGAAAATAAAATAGTCTAAACTTTTGCAGTCGAAATCTTTGCTTTTTCATCTTTAGGATTTGTCAAATCTTCAACCACCCTAGTGTTTGGCCTCTAGTAGTAATTCACATAGTAACAGAATAAAACCTTGTCAAAGGTAGGACTTTACTTGTGCTAGTAAGTTTTGTTTCTAAAATAAAAAGATCAGAAGTTTTTGCTGAATTTTATTTCAATCAAGCAAAAAAAAACTATTTTTCTTTCTTACTTTTATGAAACGGCTAAGAAGTGGGTGAAGGCTTAGAGTTTTAATTGGCTAATATAACATATTTATATGGTCAAACTAAGTTGTAACCCTAGATACAATATTTGTATTTTTATTTAATAAAGTCTTTGTGAATTTAATTAATTTTTTAACTCTATTTTGGTGTATTTCAATTAAGTCCAACTTAATTGATTATCTTTGTTTAATCTCAATTATGTCACTTAATATGTGTGACTCATTAGGCTTTTAACATGTTGACAATAAATATAAATCATAATTAAGTATCAATTTGATAATTGATTTATATTTATAGATCATAAGCAGTATTTAGCAATACATCATGATTGCCCGAATGTTAGAAAGTTAATTAAAGAATTTAACAAAGCCTTTCAGGGATAAGCCTTTTAGTGCAATATAGTCCTTTCATCAAATATCTTGGATATGTCATAAAGCATGGCTTAGTGTCTACTTATAACATTCCATATTAGTTCTTATAATTCATGACTAATCTTATAAATTTAAGAAATTGACTTTCCTCAAATTCATTATGCCTTGGCCAAAGACTTTATACAAGTTAATCAAAAATTGAGAATAATTGAGATATATCCCCTTGTATCACTTGGGCTGATGAATCCTCTCTTGATCACTCATCCACCTTCGCATGCTTCATGGGATAACCAAAACCACATTTTTTAGGTATTTGGTTGCCTCTAGACCTGTAAAGGTGAAATCAAAGTATGTCATTCTCTATACAAGATGACTTGGTGTCTTAAGTCTGAGGACTAGTTGCATGACTATCACATGAGAACATATTTCATAGAAACTTGAGTGAAATACCAAATAGAGTTCTCATAGTGAGTCATGTTTAGTGAACTTTTTCTTTGACAAGCACCCACATGTCCTTCTCAAGAATCTCATATACTTTAATCTATAAGATCAATTGCTAACTTCCAAGTAAAGAGGCTTAACATGTATCAGTTTCTGAGCATTGTCAATGGCCTGTCTTGACAACACAATGACAAAAAACTATTTCAAGAACATGGCTTTGATGCATAGTGATCTCATAATTATAAAAACTTTATAATTCTCTGGCAAGGACTTTATGTTTTATGTGCTTCATTAAATTTGTACTTATAACTCCTTATTATTATACTAACATGAAGGAAAACCTTTATCAGATAATGTTATGTGATTAAGTATGCATTAAATGACAATATATCTTTTGATCAATTCAATTGATTGTAGGCCATATACCAACAGTAATAACGTTAGATCAAGTTGACATTGCCATGAGATCATAGCCAAAAATGCTTTAGAGAATGACATGACCTCAGTTTTTTAAAAGAAAGAGGTTGTTGGGATGGTATGTTGCAATGGGAATGTGGGGGACAGTGAGAATAGTTGGGGAAAAAATTGAAAAAACTCTAGAGCTAGAAAAAGGAATCGAAGTGGTGAATTGAAGGATCAGGCAACTGATTTTGATTAAAAAAAAATCTTGAGGAGAAGCAAAAACTCTCGGATAAGCTTAATTAATGCACATAGGATGTAGACAGGTTCTAGACAAGAAATTCTATGTTTGAGAAAATCAATTTTTTTTTCTAGTTTTCGTGGTCCTAAAAGAAAATTTAAACCAAGCAACTACTACTAGAAGGGAAAAAAAAACTCCACAATTAACAGAGTTGGTATTGCTATGAACAATTAGCTTATGCTGAGATGGTAACCCAATCATTACAAAACCATTTGTTGTTTGTGCTTTTGTAATTTACTAATAAGGTCTATTTTTATCTGTTTCCAAATATATTCATATTTTAAAAAAAAGAACAAAGAGATGATGATGGAGTTACATAAAGCTTAACTTTTTGTGATGAGATATAATTTTCAACTTCTATGGAATAAATTCACAAATAAGGAATGGTTATTTTAATTAATTAGCATTGGTATAGGGGCATGCAATCATATTACATTATGTAATGAAAATTTAAAATTCGTTATTTAAGTAGAATTAACTTTTCGATGTTTATCATAAATTAACCCTAATTAGAGGATAAATGTCTTTACACATTTAATGCCTTGGAATTGAAATCACGAGGCTCCAATACAATTTAATTCTCTTGCACCAAGCTGGGTTGTACCAAACCACAAGTTGTCCAAATGTTCAGCCTCCAATCATGATCCACACAAATGGAAATTGAGAATAACTCCAATGGAGAATGAGATTGCTTATACCTGTGAAGCCTAGTGCTAATTGCGGAAGAGACAATTAGTACTCATTTTCACCAAAAAAAAAAACATAACCAAAGAACACCAATTAATGACAAAGGCACCAAGTTTTCGAATAGGGTGTAATCCACAAGGTTTTTCTCATTGATTGATCTAAAAATTTTCAAACAACCATTATTAAAATCTTGATAAATGGATGAATTAGAATTAGTTGCACTCAAGATTAGGAAGAAAGAAATGACTAAATGATTGTGAGTGATGATTGGTGGTTCAATTCTCAAAGTCTAGAACTTTTCCAATTTTTCTCTCTCAAGCTTCATAGGATTTTGTAAATAATTTCTAGGAGTATTTTATGGTGTTGGTTGTTTTCTCAAAGTGCAATATAAGCTTCATATTTATAGGCAAGTAATTAATACTATTCCCTATAGAATTATGCATAACCATTATATTTAATTACATGGTTGCCTTAGGACTAATTGAACCATTCAATCAAGTACTTGAATTTTTCAAATTCTTTTAATTAAGTTTAACTTAATTAACTCTTTTTTAAACTTTTAATTGACATTCTTAATGTGTATGACCTATTATGTTTTTAACATGTTGGCAACAAAAATTAACTATAGTCCTAATCAAACTAGGATTAAATTAATCAAACTCTTTTGCATACATCATCAATTCCTAATTGATTAGTACATATTTATTAGTCAAGATTGGCATCTATCAATATATCATGATGTGAAACCCTAACTTTTATAAGAGGGTGATAACTCTATTAAATAGAGTTATTTTGACACATTTTAGGGGTTTGAGTAGTTGATCTTTGAGATTTTAGGTTCAAATAGTAGCATTTTAGGTATTTTTCTAGTTTAAGTTTGATTACATATTGAGTAGTTAATTTAAGTTATTTTAATTAAATTTTATATTATTTTGTTTTAAATTACTTTAAGAGTAATATTGGTAATTTCTCTTATTGCTTTTACAGGAAATTTGATGAAAAAGCTCATTTGATGAAAATTTATACAAGTATGGTGATGGCTTCATTCATATATGTTGTGGTATTTTGATCATATCTCTCTTTAAAGAACTCCACATTTAGTGATTTTGGACCACTAAACTTTTAAGAGGAAAGGCTACAACTTTTATGTTTACTACTTCACCCATTTCGGATTGGATCGTGGTCAAACTCTTTGTTTAATTCAGAGCATTATAGTAGTAGGCATGGACTAAACTGTTGGGGATTTAAATCATACTAAGATAACTCATACGCAGCGGAATATTATTAAAATTTTAATCCCTAAAGTCATTTATCACTTTAATTGAAACTAATCTAGAAAAATCATAAGAAAAATTTTGACATACTTGAAAGTCTGTTTTCTTTGATGGAGTCCTCCTTGGCTTTTCGTTTTAACTTTTGTACACCAACTAAGACTTATCAAATCATAGCAGCACAGTTGTCCTGCCTCTGATGGTGATCCACACAGTGATTTACCGAAATCTCTTCACTAAGAGTGTGGGAATCCCTAAGCCGAAGTTTGTGCTAAGAAACTCTCAACCTTTTGAGCTCTCTTGTGTTTCTCCCTTTTTAGATGTGATCCTATCTCAACACATGAGAACGTAAAATAGAACTGTTCTCTATCATTCAAGAGGCAGTTAAAGGATTCTTTTATAGAGTGAATTGACCTACTTTATATCCAACAAGGATTATAAAATGGTCTTGGCTAATTGAGCCTTTATTTAATACTCCATCAAATCATATTTGATTTAGCCTAATACTTAATTGCATCAAGCCTCTGTAGAATTAATTAGATCACATCCAATTGAACTTAAATTAATTTCGAC
>NW_018397280.1:1449644-1449823 GCF_002168275.2 Theobroma umbraticum
ATGTGTGTGACCCATTAGGTTCCCAACATGTTGGCAATAAATAGAAATTAATTCAATTAAGAATTTATATTTATATTTAAAGATCATGAGCGGCATCTAGCATTACATCATGACCTCCCAAATAATAGGAGAGTCAATATGATTTGACTAACTTTTCAGTGTATAGTATCTCAATGTAA
>NW_018397280.1:1450232-1468585 GCF_002168275.2 Theobroma umbraticum
GAGAGTATTTCCATAGACACTTGAGTGAAATACCAAATGAAACTCTCATAGCGGGTCATGTTCAGTGACCTTGTTCCATAACAAGCACCCACATACTATCCCTAAGTATCTCGCATACTTCAACCTATGATATCAATTGCTTATTTCTAAAGTAAGGAGGCTTAGCATGTACTAGGCTTTGAGCATTGTCAATGCCCTTATTTTTGACAATACAATGACCAGGAACATATTTAGGAAGAAGGCTTTTATGCATAAGAATCTCATAATTATAACATCTATAATTTCTTTGCAAGGCCATTATGTTTGAAGGACTTTATCTACATAAGTCTCTAATAATTCTTTATAAATAAACTCATGGATAAAGAAATATCTCATACATTATATAAAATATCCATAATGTATTTAAAATGAAATATGACTAATTAATATAGTGTTTTACAAGCACAAAATCGATTGGCTTGCAAGGCTTACACTAACATAAACATGATGTAGTATTTGGAGCATATATTTCAATCTAGAGTCCAATTGACATGATTCCTAAGCTATTGGAAAGTTAAGATACAGGGCTAAAACTTTTATGTTTATCACTTTTCTCAGTTCAGAACATATTAGGGTGAAATCACATTCAAATTTGATAGATTGCCACAGCATTGGGAGAACAAGGCTACAGTGTTGGTGAAAGGAAGCTCACCATACAATTTTCTTGAGAGCTCAGTACTACAGAGCTAGATAAGTGGTGCTGCAATGCTACTGTAGGAAAAGAACCGGTGCCGTGGTGCCAAGAAATCAAGGCTGCGATGTTGGGTGATTTTTCAAAAATAAAAATTTGACAAAATTTTGGAAATTAGGTTACTTAGAGCTTATTTAAGTTACCTTTTTCAAAGGTTTTAAGGAGGAAGCAACAACAAACTATTTTGGAGATTTAGAGCCAAGAACAAAGCAAGAAAACAAGAGAATTTGAGATAGAATAGAGATCATAAAGCTTTAATAATTAGTTTCTTTCTCTACTTTTGTGTTTTTCTTATTTTCTTTGACTTGGATTTATGGTTAAATTTCTTTGTATGTTGTTTTTATTTGTTATTATGAGCTAAATTATCTTTCTAGGATTGTGGTGGATTTCAACATGTAGTTTGAGTATTAGTTTCTCTTTTGTTTGTCATGAATGGGTGTAGTTTTGCTTATTCAAACCTATTCTTATTGCTTTTGAGTGCTTGGTCAACAATTAACTAATTTGTGAATCTAAATGAGACTTGACAGAGAGACTTTAGGTTAGACTAAGGTTTGAATAGAGTATGTTCACGTCACTTAGGTGATCTAATTCATGATTTGGGTAGACATATGCCAATTTTCACACATAACCATATTAGGACACTTGCTTAATGAACTTAATTTAATTGATTCCTATAGACATATAATGAACTAATTAAGTTAGGCATTTGTACAAGCAACTCAACGGAGACTTGTCCATAACTTTGGATATAGTCCATTCCATGTATTTTGATAATCTTTCTAAGATTCTTTAGATAAGCTTTGACATCTATTGTACTTGATTTCATTTATTGGTTATAGTCCATTCCATGTATTTGTAGTCAATTTTACACACACAAATATACGTATTGAACAAGTAATATAGTGATGAAGTATAGTATTGTTCCCACGAAGATCTGTTCCTAAATTTTTACTCAGTACTAAAATCTTATAACAAATCAATCTTATTTAAGTAATTGAAATGTGTAGAAAATTAATTAAAAAAATTAAACTAAATACAAAATTAACTAACAAACTAAATAAGTTGAGAAAAACAATATATTAAAGACCTAGGATTATGGGTTCATTCAACATTGCATCTGATACCAGCGTTTCTCATTATTTATCTTTCTTGAGTGGTTTTACTAACCTAAAATCCAAAGCTATGAACAAGTCTTAGTCGAGTTGCTTGTGCAAATACCTAACTTAATTAGTTCACAATATGTCTATAGGAATAAATTAAATTAAGTTCATTAAGCAAGGGTCCTAATGAGGCTATGTATGGCAATTCGCGTATGTTTACTTGAATCGTGAATCAGATCACCTAAGTGACATGAACATACACTATTCAAATTTTAGTCTAATCTAAAATCTCTCTGTCGAGTCTCAATTAGATTTACAAATTAGTTAATTATTGGCCAAGCAATTAAAAGCATTACGAATAGATTTGAATAACCAAAACGAAACCCATTCATGATAAATAAAAGAGAAACTAATATTCAAACTACATGTTGAAATCTACCAATATTTTAGAAAGATAATTTAGCTCATAGTAACTAATAAAAACAACATCTAAAGAAATTTAGCGATGAATCCAAGTCAAATAAAATAAAAGACACACAAAAGTAGAGAAAGAAACTAAGTGTTGAAGTTTTGCAATCTCAACTTTCTCTCAAATTCTCTTGTTTTCTTGCTTTGTTCTTGGCTCCAAATCTCCAAAATAGTTGGTTGCTACCTTTTACTAAAAACCTTTGAAAAAAGTCCCTTAAATAGGCTCCAAGTAACCTATTTTTCAAAATCCTATCAAATTTTTATTTTTGAAAAATCACTCATGTTGCAGCCTTGATTTTTTGGGACTATGGCATTGGTTTTTTTTGCTACTGTAGTGCTGCAGCGCTACTTCTCATACACTGTGGCACTGAACTCTCGGGAAAATTGTATGGTGAGCTTCCTTTCACTAGTGTTGCAGCCTTGTTCTCCCAGTTCTGCAGCTGTCCATCAACTTCGAACGTGATTTTCACCCTGATCTATTCTGAACTGGGAAAAGTGGTAAATATAAAAGTTGTATCCCGGTCTCTTTGTTTTCCAATGGCATAAGAGACATATCAATTGAACTTCTTTATTGAAAGATATGCTCCAAATATTGCATCATGTTCAGTCCATGCTTACTACTGCAGTTCTCAGAATTAGATAAATATTTTGACCATGATCGAATCTGAACTCGCTGAAGTGATAGACATAAAAGTTGTAGCACTTCCTCACATAAGTCTAGTGGTCTAAGAATAACTTCATTTGGAGTTTTGTAGATAGATATATAGTCAAAATACCATAATATATACGAATGAAGCTATCACCATACTTGCACGGATTTTTATCAAATGAGCATTTTTAATCCAATTTCCAACAAAAGCAATAAGAGAAATTACTAATACTACTTTTAAAGTAATTTAAAACAAAATAACATAAAATTTAACTAAAATAACTTAAATTAACTACTCAACATGTAATCAAACTTAAACTAGAAAAACACCTAAAATGCTACGATTCGAGCCTTAAATCTCAAAGATATAACTTTTTAAGCCCCTAAAATATGTCAAAATAACTCTATATAATAGAGTTATTAGTATTCTTGTATCCTTTGTGGCTATCGCCTTGGTTGGCTGTCGCTGTTAAAGTTGAAATTTTTTTAAGCCTGGAAGAGGTCAACATATGTAATTTTTATCAGACGATATTTTGGAAATAAAAAATGGCGGTCATGGTTCCCTTGATTTTTAGAAAACCAAAACTGATTTTTTCATAATTTGTAGAGTACATTTGCTGTGGTAAATGGGAGCTGCAAATTTAATTTCAATCGAACTTTTTTAATTTTCTTCTTGAAACCAAAATTTAGATTTTGATTTTTTGGGATTTTGATTTTTTTTATATTTTTATTAAATCCAAATGGGGGTTGCTTGCTTATTTACATTAAATATCTTAAATAAATGGAGATTAAAGAGGAAAGAAATAAAAATGAGGACATTTACTTAAATGGTATTTAATGTAAATAAGCTTAGGGCCTATTAAAGACACCCGGAACGCATTCTGGACAAAATCTATCGATAGATGTTCACCATCTATCCATAGATTGAACCCAAAAAGTCTTTTTAAGAGATTTTAAGAACATTTATTGATAGATGTTCAACATCTATCAATAGATCAGACCTTTCTATCGATAGATACTAAACCAAGAGCTTTTTAAAAGGACTCTAAGGCTTATTTATCAATAGATGGCCAAATCTATCAATTGATGACATTGGTTTTTGAAATCTAAAAAAGGGAAAATGGGTATTTTCACACTCTAAGTTATAAATATGACCCATTCTTTTAGGGTTTTTCATTCTGAATTGTTTTCCATTAGTTTTCTCTTAACTCTAAGTTCTCTCAACACAATTTTAAACCTAAATGACCATTTTTGGAAGATTGAAGCTTGGACTTTGGGATTTTCAATAAAGGTGATATTTTTCAACTTTGAATCTTTAAATCTATGGTTTTCTAGCTCTGAAAAGTACTATTTTGTGTCCAGACTTTTATTAGTCCTTCACACTAAAAGATTTGGTGATTTTCCTCATGGATTAGAGCTCACTTAGGGTAAGGAAGAAATGGGTTTATGAATTTCTAGCTTTAGTTAGTGAACAACAGTGGGTTTAGTCTAGGAAATTAGCTTTAGATGAACTCGGTTAGTTTTGAAAAGGCTTAAAAAATTATTGTAGTTTGAGTAATGATTGTAATGATTGTTAACATTTCAGGAATGGTCAAAGCTTCAAGGAATTAGCTAGAGTAAAATCTTACTTATTGGTAAAGGTCGACATTTTGAAGGTGAGTATATATACCCTTTTAAGTATTTTAATACGGTAAAGCTAAGCATGTTTTATTGAGTTATTTGACTTATATGAGTTGAATACTACATTTACAAAATTAAATCAGATGTTTTTTTTATCCAAATGTTTTCAAAAAAGGGAGGATAAGCCTTTTTAAATGTTTTACTCCAAAAACTTTAATTCTGTTATGAAAAAGAAATGAGAAATGTGTCTAGATTTATGGATGATAAGTGGGTGCAAGTTCTCGCCTTTATACTTGATGATGAGCATGATGATTGAGTATTTTTGGAGAAATATGATTCATAATAAATTAGTACCAACATTGTTGCTATGAAAAAGCATAAGAAATGAATGCTTAAGTGGAGGTAGACATTCCCACCCTTAAGCTTATGATATGTTTTCATTTGAGGAATACTAGAACATGTGAAACATTATTGTATGGGATAATATGTGATGTAGTACCACATACCTTTTGAGATGAGATTGTTCATGAATATGAGTTAAAGAAAATGATGTGCTTGGTATGTTGATGATTTATGTATGAATATACAAAATTCTATATTATGATGTGGACATTGAGTTAAAGCTGTAGTGATGGTGGTAAGAATCCTGCCTACAGTGCTTTAATAATTTCTTAATGTTTCCATATGATGTGAGGTAACATTCCACACATAGTGCCACCGCACAATGATATGAGTATAGTGATCCCCACACATGGTGAGGAAAAAATTCCACTCAATGGTGGCGACGCTCCACATGAGTGAGGCCAATGTGCCACTCATGAGCCTAGATGTGGGATGCCCTAACGTGGGCCATGACCGAGCAGGTATCTTGCATTCATGATTATTGCTTATTACTTTTGTTATTGTGATGCCTCTTGTGAACCTCTCTTGTGTTTGTGATGTTTGATTGAGTTGTAAATTAAACTCTAATCTATATGATAGCCAAGATGGGTTAATAGATAGAATAAATCCTAATGCATTAGTTGGGTTTATGGGCTATAAAGAAAGAATGGTCACTTGAGTTCCATGAATGGATTATTGGTCATTGAGTTATATGAATTGGAAAGTAATTACTTAAGTTATATGGGTTAGACATTGATCCTTAAATGCTTTGATTATTTTCTTTTGGTGAATCTGGAGTAAATAAGTAGCTCATATGATTTATGAAAAGATTGGAGTAAACTATCCTTGGCTTGGGTTATATGGTTGAGTATCGTTTCCCTTAGTGAGGATCTAGTACAACAAGTAAAGCACAATTTTCTTATTTTTCCTACAGGTTATTTCATAAATGTTTTGCTTTTCTATTGAACAATATGTTTATGAAATGTCAATTTCACTATGAAGATGAGACTCATGTATGGAAACTTTATTTAATACAAAATTTTAAATTGAAGTATGTTTATCTTAAAATTCACGTTTACATTAACGATGTAATTTGTGCAAAAACTCTCCCCCTGGCTTGTCTCTTTCCTGTATTCATTCATGGAGTCTTTGTGACTCACAAATTATTTTGAACCACTTCATTTTTTCAAAATAATTTTGTTTGCAGATAAGTGATAGCATTTAGCTCCCGAGTCACGGAGGTGTGATCCATTCATTTTCCTTTGATAAGTGTCTAGTAGCCCACTTGATGCCTAGAGAGTCAGATCATGTTCCATTGACGAGTTAGTTTTATGTTATGTTTATGTTTATGGATATTAAACATGTTTCGTATGATGTACCCAATGCTTGTCATATACTTATGAATGTTATGGATGAATGTATGAATGTAGCTCAAGAGCTTATATGGACATCCTAAGGTGTTGAGAAATGACTAAGGCAGATGTATAAGTCCTTAACTCTAAGTTTATTATTAATGAATGCACTTGCAAAGCTTATGTTGAGAAATTCCATAACTATGTATAGTTGCTTGTGAATGCATGTATGACTTTGGTATTGTATGCTTTATGTATGAGATTATGGCTAATGGGTCGAGTTATGATGAATAAATAAAAAGAAAAAAAAGGCTTTCTTGGCCCTAGCGGGCTATACTTATTTGGGTTCATGTGTCGGTTATATCCCATCACAAAACGGGATGTGACACATGACTATCCAAATGTCAAGAAGAGTCATGGTAGTTTGACTCAACCTTTCAACATATAGTCTTGCAATGTAATTAATATCCCTTCATTATCTAATATTTTGAAAAGAATTAGAGCACGGCTCAATGGCTACTCTAAATTTCTCTCTATCATTTTAGTACTTGATCCTAATAATCAAACTCATCTTGAGACTATGGACAAACCATTTGTCGACATCTCTAATTACCTAGTCCTAGGGTTTCCATGAGTTATTACTTATCAAGATATAAAGGGATTTTCCCCATATATTCACTTAAGCTTACGTATCTTCTATTTATCATTAACTTACCTTCATATGTCTCATGCTCTATCCAATCGCTATCCCTTTATGAGCATCTTTCACTAGGATAACTTACGCAACTGTGAAATGAGAATTTGTTCTATAAACACATAAATGATATACCAAATAGAATTCTCAATATGTGTCATTTTAAATGAATTTGTTTCTATATTAAGCACCCACTTGTTAGTTCAAGTATCCTTATATTTCAGCTTATGAGAATTGTAACGACTTTCTTCCTGATCATTACTGACATCCAAGACTTGTGAAAGAACCTACCAAATCTTGAACAAGCCTTCACAATTATCATTTTGTCAAACCATAACATGCCCGTCAGAAATCTCATAATCATCACAATTTCGTTAATGGCAAATATTCTCTTTATACATTATGTTTCATCATCATATAAATATACGTTTATATTCTATACAATCGTTTGCTTCCAGAACATAATATACTATAAATGAGTCGATCTTTAATAGCGGAGCGACTTGAAATAGGGTATTAGGAGATGCCTTTACCTACATCGTAGTGGACCATAATATGCTGATGAAAAGCACGCTAGCTGATCACTCCTCTGCAAAATAAGATATTGGGGTGAGTCTCACAAACTTAGTGATCATTGGCCCATTGAGCATGGCAAAGATGGAAGACAAGCCGAAGATAGAAAATTTGGATTTTAGAAGCATATGAATATATAAACCATTTAAAATCAAATGGAACATTTGTGCCTTACATATAAAACCAAGAATTTTAATGCAAAGTAATCATTTAACAATCATTATATCAAAGCCAGTGTGAGTGAAAGATTTCTATCGTCGAAATCATTTAATGTCCTTTGCTTAAAATTGAACTAGCATAAGCACACATGCTCCCATGAAATCAAACATTATCAAAGCTTATATACAAGCTTATAAATTATCTCATCATTGAGGTATTAAACACAACGTCATTGTACAAATAAAGGAGCTATGGAAAAACTTGTAATTCTCACCATGCTAAAGAATACATGTTTGAAAACTCAAAGAGATATCACTTTCGAGTACGTAATCGTAAATATCAACTAATGGACCTGTTTCCACAAAATAACATCTGAGAGGCCCACCTCTACCGGATTCCCATAGTCAACGCAGTCTCAACAATGTTGGCTGACATCGGAGAAATCATATGGTCGCAACCACATATATCAACTTGTGGCCTAGTCATATATATCAACCCGTGGCCTTGCCTTGTACATATATCACAAACCATGGCCTAGCCACGTCTAACAGTCCGTTGGCGACCTAAAGGTTCTCTATTTAAAGCTCACTTATGTACAAGGTCACAATATCCTGATGTGACATTCGACTTACTCTCGAATCTCTCAGTTTGACAAAACCATTTAAAAGTGATTTGGGTTCTCAAAAGCTTATTTTAACTCCATTTCCAAATGCCAATCATGGTAACATGAGAAATTCATTTGTAAGACTTTATAATGTAAAACCTTTACATGAGGTTTAAATATCAAATCAGCATGTTGAACATAAAGTTTATTCATGAATGCACATCACACAAACATATAAAGCACATTTTGACATAAACCATGGTAAAGAGCTTGTTTCTCGATTTCTAAAACCCATTACATACATAGCTTATATATATATATTCAAAACAATTTTAAAAGTCATGGTATCCACAATTGCCTAGCATTTCTACCAACTCTTGCTTTCCACAATAATAGTTTATAAATATTTCACGAATAGGTATTTAAAACCACCTATCATTTTCTAGTAACTCATGCTTTCCACAATGACATTGAATAATTCATAATCAAATAGTAGTATATGAAACATCATTCTATATATTATGGAACCTCTTTGAAATAGACACCCCTACTCAGCTCACAGTAGCGGGATGTTACTTCGCCATTGATTCGAGTGCGTCTCTTGCTAATTTTACTTGCCAGTCACCCGTCACCTCCTTCGGTACATCACAATGGCAATTATTCTTCAATTATCAATTTCTTGGCAGCAATTAAACTCAAGATATGTAACGACTTTACAATTGTTCTACCTCACATTTGCTGCCTACACTAGCTTAATGCTTTTATAGTTATCCTTTGTTCTCTAGTCTCATTCAAGAACTAATCATTATTCTAGTAATTCAATTCATGCTATAGTCATCCTTATTTCAAATTTAATCTCATGCTTACACATAATTATATATGGCAGCAACTTTACCAAAGAAGTCTTAGATCTTTACATGCAGAATCCTTTATCCTTTAGTTTCTTCAAAACATTACATTCTCACAACATCAAATCTCACAACTAATATAAACATTCTTCTTAACCCATAATCATATAGAATGAACAATCAAGGAAGAGGCCACAATATGTCTCCTTTCCTCAATAATTTAACTTAAGCTAAAACTAAGAAATCTCAAGCTCTTTGGTAGCGTAATCTTACATTCTTTGTGAATCACCAACATGCATGGGTTTCTTGGCACCCACACGATATTCTTTTTGCTGCCACAAATATTTTCACACAATCACAATTCAATTCCTTAAGAAATTCGTAGATCAAACTCAAACTTTCCTTGAACCTGTGAATCATTCACACTTTTTTCTTTGTGGTTTCTAGGAGCAATGAAGCTTGATGATAAGAAAATGGCAAGAAATAAGCTCACGGGTACTAAGAGAAATGGAGTAGCCAAACACTTTTCTCTCAACTCTTTCTCTCTTCTCGGGTGGAAGCCTCAAAAAGCCATTTTCTCTTCATTTCTCTTCCAAATGGGGTGGATCTCTCAAGCCAACTTACTTTGTTTGCTTTCTTTTTGATATTGGTAGACATAACAAGGAATAGGCTTGAAATGTCCATGTAAAAGTCCCTATTTCCTTTACATTTCTTTCATGGGCAGATTGCCCAAGGCTTGGTAGTTTTTGGCATTTTTTTTTCTTTTTCTTTTTAATCACATGTCATGCCATGCGATTCCTTACTTTGTTATTAACTCCACCTTCCATTGGTGGCTTGGGCATGCAACATTTCCTTATCCATTCTTTTATCCTTTGGTTAGATTGCCTTGCCCATGCATTGGTTCACATGGTATTCTTTATTTTATTTTATTTTATTTCATTTGCATTTCATTTCACATGCATTTCCTTTTAATGCCACCTTATCATCCAATAATATTTCATGCACATTTCCTTTGCCGATAACCTTTGCCATCCCATGAACTAATAAAACTTCATGCATTTTTCCACTCTTGAATCCTATTTAGCTTCCTTCAAACTAATAGGATTTCATGCAACAAAATTTATTCTTTCTTTTTCTTATTAAATCAAATCAAGTGTAATGATTACACCTTTTTCTTTAAATACCATGGCCTATCTTTGCCAAACCATGGTTTCCTTTGCCATTTCATTTTACTTGCATCCTACTTGAATTTCATCTTGGTTTCCATAATACAAATATATATACATTAAATATTCACTTAGCTTACAATGGAGAAATTGCACATAAGTCTTTCAACTTTTTCTTTCATCTTTTATAATTTGGTCCTTCAAACCTTTCATAAATTGCAAATTGAACCTTTAACTTCTGATAATTACAACTTTATCCCTTAACTTTTCATAATTTACAATTTCACCTCCAACTTCTTATTCTTTTTAATTGGGTCCTCCCATCATTCTTTTGTTTCAATTCTCTTCTATTTTTCTTCTTTTACATTGGTATAAATAAAATATCAAATTCATACTCCACTAAAGTGTCACCATAATATTTAAATATATACTTACTCTTTCTTACTTAATTTAATAAAGGCACGCAAGCCCCACTAAAACTTCGGTTCTTCGAAATTTTTTTTAATTCCACTCCCCCACTTAGACAAATTGTACAAATCACACATACTTCGTGTAATATAACCAATTTGACATTGGTATTATTTTAATTAAAAATTATTATTTTATTTTAAAAATTTCCTTTAGCCTTCTGGAGCTCCAAAATACCTTACTTTGCCCCGGTTTAGCTCTATAGCACTATTTAACTCCACAACTTTGACCTCAATAAGATATTATTATTTTATTATTATTTTATTGCATACAAAATATTTTACTATAAAATATTTCTTTTACCCTTCAACACTCTTAAACACTTTAGTTAACCTCAATTAGTATCCAATATGCTCTATTAGCTACCATATCAAACTACGGGGTGTTGCAAGAATGATTACCTAGTTCATTAGAAAGGAACATAACCATGTGTCGATCTTGGTGTCTAATCCATATTCATATTTCTTGATAAAACTTTTGACTTTAAACTATTTAGGAATAATGCTTTGATTCAATAAAGTTTTCATAATTATAACTTTTTATAATATATTTTGCATAGCATGTGATATTTCACGGACTTGCTTTCCCTTAAATCAATATATATAAAGATTTAAGAAATAAATAGTGTCATTTATAAATACAAGTGTGTAAATACAATAATTATCTATTCACAACAAATTCTATTGGTTTGAAAGGCATACTGACATGATCTTAATCTTTCAATTCCATTAAAAACTTCATATTTAAAGTACTTAATCAATAAGTCAAATGAGAGTTCTAATATGTTAACATACATACAAAATAATGACGAGTCTCTAAAGAGATACTCCCATTGTTAAAACTTAAGAGATTATACTTTGAAGGTTTGAAGTTCAATTCTTGAGATAGGCGAAATGTGATTTATGAAATGTGAAAATTGAAGCGACTACATCCAACTGTGTAACTCAAAAATTAATTTTTTAATATGTGAAAATATTTTCCACAATTTCACATATTCAATCACACCTTAGATAGATTGATTTTTTTTTCATTTGTTTTTAATTTATTACTTTCAGAGTCATCCATCATCAAAATTTACATGTGTAATACCCATCCATGAATTATGAAACACATTTATGAAAAGCAATTAAAAGTGTATCAAAAAAAAAATTATGGAAAGGACAGACCTACATTTTACTGTCTCATTTTATTGTTAGATATCGTGTGCAAGGAAATAGTTATGTTCATATATGTTTAAAGTACCGGATGTACTTTTAGAAAGCCCTCAATTTTATCACCAAAACTAAAAGCTACCCTTATTTGTATTGATGAATATAACATAAGTATAGGTTTTGAGTTAATTAGTTTTTGATTTACACACACTACAAGAAAACAGATTTTTTCCGACTGAAAAAATTCCGTTGGAAATTTTTTGTTGGAAATTTCCAATGGAATTCCAACAGAAATTTTTGTGAATATTTTCGACAGATTTCTGACGAAAATATTCCAACGGAATATTTACGTTGGAAATCCGTTGGAGATTTTGTTAGCACACACCAAAATTACTCCCTTCAAATTTTCTGACGAAATTTTCAACGGATTTCTGTTGGAATTTTCCAACAGAAAATTATCCGTTGGAAATCTGTCACAAAAAATTAAGGACATAAAAAAATTTAAAACCTGCTAAAGTTTCCAACGAAATTTTTCGTTGGAAAAAGGTATTACCAACGGAAATTTCCAACGGAACATTCCATTGAAAAATTCTGTTGGCAATACTATTTTTAAAATTTTTTTACTTAGAATATTATAAAACTTTTTTTATAAATTTTATTAAGCTTTTATAAAAATAGATATTAATAAAAAGAAATATATAGATACTGAAATTTATAATATTTAAAAACGTAAATATGTTTTCCTTTGCTTATTTTTTTAAATTATTGAAAACTTATTGAATAAAAAATAACTTAAATGTAATATGTTATTTATAAATTTGTCATTAATTTCAATATATATATATAAGTAATACATATAAACATATACTATTAAAATTTACATATTATATACTTATATTTATTATAAATAAGTAATTAATATTTTACAAAGTAATAAATTTAGTTAGTAATTAATAAACAGTATATTATAATTAAATAACAAAAGAATTGATTTTAGTTTAATATAAATATATTCAAGTTTTATTTTTATTAACAATTATTCATTTATTAAATTACAACCGGATAGGGATGTCAATAGGTACCCAATTATAGGGTACCCGCGATTACCCGACCCGGTTATACCGAGTTAGGGTACTTGATAAACGGGTTCGGGTAGTGAAACCATTACCCGAATCGGTTTAGGGTAGGGTGCGGGTATCACTTTTCAGATACCCGTTACCAGAACACGATTAAATATCTATCTAAATAATTAAAAAAAACAAATTTTGTGGTTGATGTGATTCAAACCCAAGGATGAAAGGCGCATAACCAAGGCCTTTACCATATGGACAAGCAATTTCCTCTGTTTAATGTTAACAAATATATTATAAATAAGGCTTCAGCATTGTGAAAGGAATCAATGCAATATTTTCCAGAGAGCTTAGCGCTGCAGCGTTGGAAAGTGGCGCTGCAACGCTACTGCCAAAACCCAGTGCTGTATTTTCCAAAGTTTTGGACTATGGCAAAAACCCATTGTCGCGCCAACAAATTTATAAAATTTTTTTATAAATTTTACTAATTTTTTATAAAAAATAGATATTAATAAAAAGAAATATATACACACTGAAGTTTATAATATTAAAAAACATAAATATGTTTTCCTTTGCTTATTTTTTTACATTTTTGAAAACTTTATTGAATAGAAAATAACTTATATGTTAATATGTTTATTTATAAATTTGTCATTAATTTCGTATATATATATATATATATATATATATATATAAGTAATACATATAAACATATACTATTAAAATTTTCATATTATATACTTATATTTATTATAAATAAGTAATTAATATTTTACAAAGTAATAAATTTAGTTAGTAATTAATAAACAATATATTATAATTAAATAACAAAAGAATTGATTTTAGTTTAATATAAATATATTAAAGTTTTATTGTTATTAACAATTATTCATTTATTAAATTACAACTAGATAGGGATGTCAACGGGTACCAAAGTATTGGGTACCTGCGATTACTCGACCCGGTTATACTGAGTTAGGATACTCGATAAACGGGTTAGGATAGTGAAACCACTACCCAAATTAGTTTCGGCTAGGGTACGGGTATCATTTTGTCGGATACCCATTACCAGAACCCGATTAAATACCCATCTAAATAATTTTAAAAAAATAGATTTTATGGCTGATGTGATTCGAACCCAAGGATGAAAAGAGCATAACCAAGGCCTTTACCATCTGGACAAGCAGTTTCCTCCATGTAATGTTAACAAATATATTATAAATAAGGCTTCAGCACTAGTGAAAGGAACCAATGCAATATTTTCCCGAGAGCTCAGCGCTGCAGCGCTAGTGCCAAAACCCAGCGAAAAAAAATCATTTATTAATTAAATTTAAAATATTAATTACATTTAATCCCTAACCATGTGCAGCTTCCTTTCCCCAAAATTTCCCATTCTTCCCATTCTTCTCTTGAGAGCAAATTTGAAACCCATTTCTTGACAAATGTATCACTTGCCGAAAATTCTTTTCTTTAGATGCTAATCTCCCTTTGCTGTGCTCATTTTTTTGCTAAGATCTTCAATTCCCTTTCATCTTTCAAGGTGAGGTAAGATTTGCCAAAAGGGGCACAACAAATTTTAGGTTTTAGGGCACAACCCACACATTCTTTGTGAAGTTAGGGTTGCAAATGTGGGCTCTAGTGTGAGTTTTGCTTGGATGATGTAAGTTCAAAAAAGTCCTTTTCTTCTTTTACTTAATTTGTCTTTGATGAAGTTGTCTGTAGCTACAGATTTTGTCTACTCTGTGACTACTTCTATGCCGATACATTGTTGTGTGTAATCTTTTAAGGGAGTTTGCTTAAAAGGTTTAGAAGGTTCTACAGGTTTACGAGAGTTATCAACATTCCTTTTATTTTCTTGATGTGCAGATACCTATCAAGGCTCCTAGAATAGCTCAAGGTGAATTAGAGATTACATATTTGGATGAAGAACTGAGGTAAAAGCAAACATCCTAAGAAAAGTTCTCTGACAATTGTTGGCAGAAATATTTATCGATTAACTCACTGGTAGGTGATAATTTCTTCTTGGTGTTTCCAACAGGATATCCAGCGGTGATAAAGGGAACTTAGAGATTATTCCAACAGGTTTTTGGAGCGAGTGCTTTACATCAAAGCCTTTGAACTTGCACTCAATACTATTGAAAACTATAGTTCACAAGTTTGCTGTTGTTCAGATTTTTCAGGTATTTTCTTGGTTTTAATAAATAAAAGCATAGATTTTTCAGGTATTTTGGTTCTTGCATTGGTGAGAATTGCATGTAAAGCTAAATTTTTTTTAGAAAACCAAGGCCTCCCAAGCTTGAACCATGCTTGCTTGCAATGTTAATGTAGCTAGCTAGCCATGACAATGCCACGTAGCAGTGCTCTCATTGCCAGCAAAGGAACATGCAGTAGTTGCTTTGGCCATGTTGCTCTTTTGGATACTTTTTTTATTAAGTAGTCTTTTGGATTCTAAAGAATTTGTAAGGCTTTGTCTGTTTATCTATTTGAATATGACATACCAATAATGAAATTCAAAGTTGAAAAGCGCAGAACTCTTTATTCTGTGAACTCTCAAATGTCTATCCAAGAATAGAAAGCTCAAGTGGTTCTCTATAGTTGTAGATCCAAGCAGAACAAGGGGGAAAGGTTTTTTTTTGTCACCTTCTATCTTAATTGCATTCAAAAGTGAATAATGTTGACTCATTGAGAAATACTTAGAAAAACAGAAGAGGAAAGTGAGCACACAACTACCTAGTAGTGCCTCGCACCCCCTAACCGCATGGCCCTCCTACAATCATCAATCCCCTTCAAAATTTAACACTTTTTTTAAGTTATCATTCTACAAAGTGTGATGCTTTGAGAATCTATGTATCTTAAAAGAAAAAATAAGTTATTACTGTGAATCTAAAGAAGATATTTTTATCTCAAGGAAAAAAAAAGGTAAAAAATCATGTATCTGAACTAAATAACAACAAACTAAGGATAATTGCAATCAAGAGAGAAGAAACAAAAGTACCAGGAAAACGTAGAGGGTGCAATTTTCTTTACCTTTTAACTTTTGTTACAGACTTTGGGCCATTTGGGTTCTAATGGGTTCAAGTAAGTGTTTGCTTGAACCACTGCTTTAATAGGACTACTACCACATATGTATCTTCAAGCCTAGTAGAAATTAGATAACATGGTTCATTTTTATTAAGAAAAAAAAAGGAAAAAGAGAACGTGGTAGGAGAAACATAAGCATCTATCAAATTCAAATCATACACAGCAAACAGTAACAACCATTGCCATAACCCACCAACATGAGAATGTAGAATGCTTCCATAGTCCCATCACAATCTGTTGCAGAGATCACATTAAGAAACTCTTAAGGGTAAAAGGAGGAGGGCTGGAAGAGGGGGGTAAAGAGTGATGGATAATATGTTGTAGAGATCACATTTTTGAAATGATATTAAGTAGTCCAAAGTTTAAATACTTTTTTTATTTGCATAATCTGATAAAACCACCTATTGCTTTCAACACAACCGCCACGTTTTCAAAGTATGATTAAAGTCATCCAAATTTTCAATTTTAAGTTGATTAAATTTTCATATAATTATTGTTGTTTGGAATCATTTTATATGTTGACATGTTATTATTTTTTTAAATTTATATTTAAAATGTTCAACTTAGTTTCTCGTAATGGAATGTAATTGTTAACAATTTTTATTGTAAACAAGAATGTAAATTACTCTTGACTATTATATTCTGTGACATTTAGGATTACAAAATGTTGAGAGATCGATCTTGGATGTACCGTCGCTTAACTTCTAATGGATTCATTAGAGATGAATTTGTAAAAGGAGTTAAAGAATTCATTAGTTTTGCACGTTCTAACTCTGCATTGATGTGGGAAAATAAGATTCGATGCCCTTGCTCTCGATGTAGTAATAATAAGTTTTTAGATTCCAATAAGGTGATAGAGCACATCCTTAAAAAGGGTTTCACTAGTGCTTACACAATTTAGAGTTTACATGGGGAACATGATGTTGGACAATCATCAAGAAGTAGAGATAGAGTTGAACCATATGCTAGTAATGGGGAACATTGGGAATATGGACAACCTACATACGATGAGGAAATAGAAAATTCATATACTAGAATGGTTAGGGATGCTATGGGTCTAGATGTTGCTTTCAATTATAGTCATGATAATGAGTCAAGGTTCGTGGAGGAAGATGCAAATCCAAATGTAGCTAGCTTTTACTCTTTGTTAAGTAATGTAGAGGAACCTTTGTGGTAAGGTTGCACAAAGCAGACAACATTTTCAGCTGTGTCACAACTTTTAAATGCTAAGTCAGAGTTTACATTGAGTGAATCATGTTTTGATCAGCTGTTGGAGATAGTGAAGAATATGTTGCCATCAGACGAAACTTTACCTACTGACCTTTATAGAATGAAAAAAAAGGTAGCAAAACTTGAACTTGGATATATCAAAATTGATGATTGCAAAAACAATTACATCTTATTTTATAGGGAACCTGCTAGTTTGGAGCATTGTATGATATGTGGGTATCCTCGGTATAAACTGAGGAAATCAAGTGTGAAAAGGTAGAAGAAAATACCTTACAAGATTTTACGTTACTTGCCACTTATACCAAGGCTTCAAAGGCTTTATATGTCGAGCAAAACTGCTGAACATATGACGTGACATGCGCAAAACCAAAGGGATGATGGAGTCTTCAGACACCCTGTTGATGGTGAGGCTTGGCAACATTTCAACCGCACACATGAGTTATTTGCAATGGAACCACGAAATGTCAGACTAGGGTTATGTGCAGACGGTTTCAATCCTTTTGGATCGAGTGTGAAACCTTATTCTGTTTGGCCAGTAATGCTCTGTGTATACAATTTACCCCCATGGATGTGTATGAAACAACCATATATATTTCTTAATATGGTCATCCCGGGGAAGAAAAATCCAAGTCAAAACATAGATGTTTTCTTGAGGCTTTTGATAGATGAGTTGAAAGTATTGTGGACCAAGGGTGTTGTCACGTATGATGCATATAGGAAACAAAATTTTCATCTAAGGGCAGCATTATTATAGACAATTAATGATTTTCCTACTTACGGTATGTTGTCAAGGTGTAGTACTCATGGACGGTTATCATGTCCCCATTGCATGGAACGTTCCAAGTCTTTCATTTTGGCTCATGGTAGGAAACCTTGTTTTTTTTATTGTCATCGACAATTCTTGTGACGTAATCATCCTTTTAGGAGGCAGAGAAACAAATTTATTAAAAAAAGGGTTGAACATGACTTGCCATTTCCTCGATTATCAGGTGAAGAAATATTGTCACGT
>NW_018397280.1:1468595-1471860 GCF_002168275.2 Theobroma umbraticum
TTCCTCATCTCCCATTTGGAACAAAATGTGGTGAGCAAAAGATTTCGAGTTATGGTCTAAGTCATAATTGGGTGAAAAAGAGTATATTTTGGCATTTACATTATTGGCATACGTTTTTTATTCATCACAATTTAGATGTGATGCATATTGAGCGTAACGTATTTGAGAATATATTCAACACAATGATGAATGTGAAGGGAAAAACGAAAGACAACTTAAGGCATGACAAGATTTGAAGGTGTATTGCAAGTGGCTGGAATTGGAATTGGTGGAATATAATGGAAAATTTTCAAGCCTAAGGCTTCGTACACCTTAAATAAGGAGGAAATAAAAAATGTTTGTGCTTGGGTGAAACAATTGAGATTACCTGATGGCTTTGCATCAAACATATCTCAGTGTGTTAATGAGATTGATTGCAAAATTTATGGGATGAAAAGTCATGATTGTCAAGTTTTTTTGCAACGATTGCTCCCAATTGTCTTTTGTGATATGGTGCCTCACTCAATTTGGGATGCGATTACTAAGATATCTCACTTTTTTAGAGATTTATGCAGAATTGAAATGCCTTTAGATCATATGGAAGCTTTGGAAGGAAAAATATGTGAAACTATATGCAATCTGGAAAAGATCTTTCCTCTTCGTTTCTTTGACTCTATGGAGCATTTATCGATTCATTTACCTTACGAGGCAAAGGTTGGTGGACCTATCCAGTATCGATGGATGTATCCATTTGAGAGGTACTATAATTGTTATTTGTTTTCAAATAGATTATTATAAGAGTTTAAGGTACTTATATGTTGGATGAATATTGTGATCTTTAGGTTTTTGCAACATTTGAAGAAGAAAGTTAAAAATCGAGCCTTTGTTGAATGATCTATATGTAAGGCTTATATGATCGAGGAAATTTCCTCATTTTGCTCATTGTATTTTGAACCTACTGTGCGAACAAGATTAAATCGAGTGCCATGTAATGAGGATGGGGGAGACGTTAACTTTCTTGGTCATCTTTCAATTTTCACTCATCTTGGGCGAGCTTTTGGTCCATTAGATAAATCTTGATTTTTAGATGAGGATGGGTTTTATGCTGCTGAGTTATATGTTTTAATGAATTGTGAAGAGATGCTCCCATATATTAAGTAAGTACAAATCTACTATAAACTCAAATGATTGATCATAAGAATGAACTTAATTCTTAAATTATGGTTATGATGATAGGATGTTTGATGAAATGATGAAGAGAGATATTGTGCATATATCGGAAGATGAATTGGAGAAAGTACGTGATGCAAGATTCGTGAAATGGTTTAAAAATTATGGAAGTTTATGTAAATTAGAAGTGAACTTTTAATAACAAAAAATTATTAATTATGTAATTAATAATTTTTGGTGTTATATTTCATGTTCGTAGGTTGCAAAATAGAAGGATGAAATTGACCCACGTATACTTCAAATCTCTCATGGTCCAAGACGTATGATAAGGTGTTACAAAGGATACTTTGTAAATGGTTTCAAGTTTCATACCCTAGATTATGGACAAAATTGTAAGACAATGAATAGTGGGGTCTGCATAAAAGGGAGTTTTTACATTGATTATGAGCATGACTTTTATGGTATTTTAGTGGATATAATTGAGTTGGAGTATTTTTATATCGGGAACAGAGTTGTGCTATTTAAGTGTTATTGGTTTGGCACTAAAAAAGGTATTAAGGTAGATCCCTTGCATGGTCTTCTTGAAATTAATCACAACTCCATACTTGCCACTAATGAACCATTTGTTTTAGCTGCACAAGCTCACCAAGTTTATTATAGTAGTTATCCATCAACCAAAAGAGATCGACGTGATAGGTGGGCAGTATTTTAAACAAAAGCTAGGAGTAGATTTCACATTCCTAGTAATGGAGATAAAGAAAATGAAATTGATTTGAACGAAGAAGTATACCAAGAAGATTTGTCTGTTTCAATTAATGGTACTCCATTGGAAGAACTTGATAACTTTACAGCTTTAGCAAGTGGTGATTATGAAGAGGTTAATCTCTTGATTGAGAATGAAGAAGATGACATGCAAAGAGATGAAGATGAAGAAGATGACACGGAAAGAGATGAAAATGAAGATGAAGAAGAAGTTGAAGCCGAAGACAAAGACAAAGAAACTTTTAGTGATGATAGTGATAATAATGAAGAACATGAGTTTGCTTATTTTGAAAGTGATTGATGATGGTAGCTGTAGGTCATATTAGTTTTATGTCTTTTGTTACACAGTTGTTTAACTTTAAATTTATAATATTGAAAGATCTTGACATGTTATAAAATTATTATAGTTTATATTTATAAATGTTGAAATGAATACTTTACAATAGCATCTTTTATTGTACAAATGATTAGGAATTACTTTTGATTGCTGTAAATTGATGATTTTTATGCTTTGTTTTATTTTTTTAAAAAAAAATTTGTCTACGAATGTTAACTAAAATAAATTACAAGAACGATGGTTAAAGGGAAGCATTCTAAACCAAGACCTAGATCAACAAATGCCTCTGGAATTATATCATTGCCTACAACTACTAGTGCGTTTGCTGATCTATCCATTCAGCCATAGATGCAGCAAGTCGATAATGATGAGCCCTTTGAGCCTACTTCTTTGTTGGGTGCATCTGCAGAGCAAGTAGAAAATGAGGCATCTACTCACGATTCTCATAGATCCCCATCAATTGATTTGGGTGCAAGTGTAGATGATACATCCTTAAGATCAAGGGGTAGGAGGCCTGGTGTAAGATTACAGACTCTTGTAGATCCATCCGATAGATTGCGTATAACTCTTATTGGGGAGAGGTATGTTATCTTGTATTATTTTTGAAATAGTTATATTTGTTATATATTTTAATATGTAATAATTTTCTTTTATCTTGTACAAGTACTTTTTTTGAGCGAGGGGTCACGATTACAATAACAAGGATCATTAAAAATCACTTCCATGGTCCATGGACGACATGGAGGAAAGTCCCTAATGACATAAAGGAGTTAATGTTTCAAAAATTTCAGGTACTATGTTTGTTATTCAATTAAATTTTAAATTTTTGTTTTCAATTAATTTGTATCAATTTTTTTAGTTACTCATTTATTTTGATGTAGGACAAATGTGTTTAGCTACCAACTCAAGATGTTTTGGTTCGATGAATATGGGATAAAATTTGTTCCGATCGATTAAGAGACATACTTTCAGAAGAAAGGAATAAAGCAATGACAGAAGCAAAAACAAACAACATTA
>NW_018397280.1:1471870-1472169 GCF_002168275.2 Theobroma umbraticum
AGGCATGTCAAGGGAATGGATCACAAATGAAATCTGGGATACCTTTATCGATACGGTATGGGGTACAAAAGAATGGCAAAATAAATCCAGAAAAGCAAGGTAAAATCACTTAACGCCAAAAGAAGGAAACATTTCAAAGCACACTAGCGGTTCAGTTCCATTTATTGTTCATGCAAAAAGGATGGTATGGATTTATTTTACATTGCGTTTATATGTATGGTTTTCTTTCAAACTAAATAAAAATTGTATCTTTAGTAGTTGGACTTTGGTTTTTCTTTACATGTTATTTATATATATCG
>NW_018397280.1:1472179-1472322 GCF_002168275.2 Theobroma umbraticum
AGTATATATAGTTGTAAATAAATGCAGGCAATTGAGACGAAATGAGATGTTAGCTTTTTGGAAGTGTTCAACCGCACTCATAAGTGTTTAGCGGGTCATGGTGATTTCATAGATATCAAGTCTAAATCTGCGAGTGTATGTAC
>NW_018397280.1:1472332-1472829 GCF_002168275.2 Theobroma umbraticum
TATTTTTACTTCAAAGTTGACGATATATATGAATATTAATCTTATTTAATTTTTTATGTAGGAAATGTATAATTCTGTCTTATCACAGAAGTATAGTGAAGATTCATCTTCTCAGCCAGAATTCGATCCACATGCTTGGATGGAAGCAATTAGAGGGATGGAGACTACACGCACTCATGTATATGGGTTTGGTACTCGGGTGCCTATTACAGCTCTACTTAGTGGAACACAAAACAATGTAGCAACATCTGAGTCTGCGTGTAGCCCTATCAACTCAAATGCTACCAATCCCGCAATTGCATTAGAAGAAAAAGTGAAAAGTCTATCAGAAAATTTGGGTAAGATACGTGAGGAATACGTGGGAAAGTACGTGAAGAAATTAAGAATGTAATGGCAGAAAGCATGAGTGAATTTATGGGCACGTATGGAAAGCATGATCATGACTAATGCGCTTTCGAAACAAGGAAATGCGGGTACTTCAAGCTCAAACCTTGACA
>NW_018397280.1:1472839-1472932 GCF_002168275.2 Theobroma umbraticum
CAACATTTCATGATATGATGTTTTTTTTTCACTGCTACACTTGGATACTTTTTACTATAGGTGTTTGATAATACATTTAGCTTTATATTCATA
>NW_018397280.1:1472942-1473036 GCF_002168275.2 Theobroma umbraticum
ATTTTTAGATATTGTGTGTTTATGACTATTAGTAATTGTATGAACTTGACTTTAAATTTTAGATTTTAATGTGTGTTTCTCTTATATATTTTGA
>NW_018397280.1:1473046-1485913 GCF_002168275.2 Theobroma umbraticum
TGGATGTCAATTGATAATTTATTATCGATAATTTTAATTGATATTTGTTGTTGGAAAAGCATTACTAACAAGACATACAGTTATCAATTAGTAAATGAATTCCGTTGGAAATACATTACCAACGGAAATTACCGTCAAAAATTGGATATAGTCACTTCAATTTTCACATTTCACCAATCTCAAAATTAGAGTTTATATAATTTATTTTGTCGAATAACTTATCAAATAGTTTTAACTTAATTTTAAAAATTATTATTTTTAATAAGAACTTTATAATAATTTTTAAATAAAAAAAGGCTAACTGGCTCTAAATCTTATGCTTAAAGAAAGGAACTAGAGGTGTGCATGAGTTGATCTACTTATCCAAGCTTGTGAGCTTGGTTCCACTCAAATGAGGTTTAAACATGAATTTTTAAGTTTAGGCTCAACTCAACACGAATGGATGACATTAATATATATTAATAAAAGATATATTTAAAAAATTAAAATTTAATGTAGAAGTATTTTTTAATAATTTAATAAAAACACAACATAAAAGGTGCAGGTTGCATTGAGCCGAGCTCGAAGCCAGGTCGAGGCTTTCAATGTGCCCAAACGAGCCTAGCTTACCCTGCCCAAGACATCTCTGAAGGAAAGATAAGGTATTTGATATAGAAAAGGCTCGAACACCTTGCAGGATTTATTTGACATTGTGAGTGACTTCCCTTTCAAGCCAAAATATGGAGAATCATAATTGGTAGATTTGCTTGCCGCATTTTCGGAATATTGCGTCTTGCTATCACATCAAGTCATTCACACATCTTCGGTAAAGCTAGCAATGAATTTTATTTAGAAAGCTCTCCCCTCACTAAATCATGTCCTCATTAGGCAATGCGATAAACAAGGCCACGCTGAATAATTTGATTCCTTTTTTTCCGTCCATCGTAGCCCAAAGGCCAAAGAGGACATGATTGAATCCATGTTGTTTTCCACAGGAAAAGCCAGATGCGACGAAGTAGTCTCACGTCAAGGGCATCTCAAATGACATTTGCGTCAAGACATGAATTATTTGTCCTCCTTATCCTCCTAACATAAACAATAAGTGAAAATATTCCATCTCCATTTTTAGAGAGAGAAGACCTCTTCCCTGACAAGCTCCAACCACCGTTAACTAGACTTCTTGCGGGAGTTTCACCAATCAGCTCATCCTACTACCAATTTTCAACTCCGACGAGCTCAGACCCAAGGAAAAAGAAGCAAACAGCATCCATCATGTTGGTAGATTAGATCTTACCCCTAAACATGAATAATCTCAACCGAAAACTAAGTTCTTCTTTCTTGACCTAGATTGGGTTTACCTTGCACTTTATGAATATAAAATATTCAATTTTCTTTTGTCGATAACCAATATAAACTATTCATATAGTATATAGTTTTAGTAGTTGAACTTCCTTTCATGATTGATCCTAGTTCCTAACTTTCTTTAACATAGTGTCCTCAATAATTTTAGTAATCAATAAGCAATACCAGATTTGTCGTTCAATATAAAATTAGTATCGTTACCCTTATTATTTTTATTTTATTATTGTTAAAGTTGTTGGATGTTGTAGGTGAGCTGTAGAAGGCTTTCGATGCGCCACATCATATGTCATTTTTGGGTTGTATTATTATTAATTAATTATGGTCAACATATGAAGTAGCAAAGCGTGCAGCTAGCCGCATATAGGTATATCGTCAGTCCTAAATAGTAATTATTTACGTTACATTGACATATTTTTTCAATTACCCCTATTGGTTATAAAAAGGCAAAAGAAAAAGTAGGAGTGGGTAGGGCTTATATCTCACTTCAAAATAAAATTGTAGTAGCCGACCGAGTTGTGCATTTCAAGTGTTATACCATCAAGAAAGTTCTACTAAAACTTACTATTGAGACAAACTAATTTAATAATTGAAGCAACCCCCTATTCATGAATTTGATCCCAATTCCAAGAAATAATATTTGTAATTTTTTTAGGATAATTTGTTTTTGTTATATATAAATGAAGAGTGATCCAATGACATTAGTGTAAAACTAATTGAGTTTTTTAATACTGTTTTATATCTTTTATATTATTTATATTTTGTAAATCCAACAGTTGGATTTCATATTCTATTCATGTAGATCAAGCACGTAAAATTTTAAGTTATGATAATAGAAAACTTTCAACCATTAAATATTAAAAGGATAGTTTTCTTGGTCGATATAATATGAATATCAAATTGATTTGAAACTTTAAGTGTACCACCAATATGAATAGGTTGTTAAACCCAACAGCTGATTTGTTAAAAAATTAATTGTAAAAGAAGTTATAAAAGGGTGTCAAAAAAAATCATCAATATAACTTGATCCCTTGTATACCTATGTTTGTGTATAAAGTATGAAAATGTGGGTAAAACTTCTGATTGGCAAAAGTGGGCTTACTTTATTATATTTTTAAATGATAATTTTCAATATTTTTATATAAATATTAATAAGATTTATTCAATTTGTAACAAAAATTCTAGTTGCATGGAATTCTTTATAATTCTTTTCCTAATAGTATTCAATAATTTATAACCCACAATTGGGAGGTTCAACTGCTTGCCAAGCTCGAGAGTCAGAATTGATCCAAGTCGACCCTTGGTCATGAATTTTTTAAGCCTAGGTCGACCAAGCCCAACCTGAATTTATTATATTAATAAAAAATCTTTTTATTTAATTTTAATTTAAAATATCAATATGTTAATAGAAGAAATATTTTTTAATATTCTAGTAATAAATTTAATTTAAATCAATAGGTTTGAATGAGTTGAGCTTAGGCCTGAGTCTAGGTTTTAGATGTGTCAAGTAGGCTCGACTCAACCCTTGGAAATCCTTATTTATGAGCATTGATCATACTGTTACACTTGCATGATGCACTAAGGCTTTCGGAGATTAGCCCTCAAGAATTGCAAAAATAAGGGCCTAGTCTTTATCCTCTCGTGAGGCTAGGACTACACATTTTGAATGCATTTCTGGCTACAAAGAGTTTGCAACTGAAAGGTTAATAAGTGATTCTCCTAAAGTAAAGGCCGAAAATCTTTCTTGTTTGAAGTACTTTTCAAATCTACTAGATGCTGAAGGGACACAACAATATAGAAGAACAACATCGCGAGAGCTGAAGGATGAAATCAAGCATGTAGAGCTTGATATTTCTTCATATAAGAGGGGCAAAACCTAAAGTCAGTTGTTTATTTTCATTCAATCGTGTTTGCCCTTTGAAACACAATAGGTCTTATTGTTATTGAAAGTACCTGTCATTTAGTGGCAAGTATAGATACAGAATTATTTTATAGTATAATATTATACAGAGAACAATGAGAATAACCATTATAAGTGAAACACTATTTTATGCAAAACAACTATAATAAGTGAAGTGCTACTTCACGCAGAACAATTAGAACAAGTAAAGCGTTACTTCACGTAGAGTACTATTTCATATGAAACAGCTAATACAAGTAGAATAGTTACTTTACACAGAATAACCACTTCACATGGATGATAGTAAAAGCAACTCGGAATAACTGGCCAGGTTCATTGGTTACTTTTATTTTAGGATGTTCTGGAAAGTTTCGGTTGGTGGCTCAGATATGGAGGTAGTTAAGAGGTCTTCCTCTTAATCTTAACCTTTTTCAGAAGTACAAGTGTTTCACCTTCCTCTCTTATTTTTGTATACCTGTTCACATATAGCTTATTTTCTTGTACCTATTCACATACAGCTTTTTCTATTGTACCTATTCACATATAGCTTTTTCTATTATACTTGTTCACATATACCTCTTCTTTGTTACCTTCTACTCGAGAACATGTCTTATTATACCTAATTACTTTAATGATCACATAATGGGTTTCTAACCATTACTTGACATTAACTCTCAGTAATAGTTACCCAACATTAAAATTCTTTTTAATAAAGTTATTCATTACGTGTATTAAAACCTTTTTTTGTAATCATTATTTTTGACACTATATAAAGAGCCTTCATAATTCATTAAGAGGCTTTTCCCCCTGAGCTAATAGATGATCGTCTAGAGCTTTTCTCTTTAATTATCTTCTACTCCCTAATTCTCTTCTTATTGTTTTTCACCTGCCACAAGACTCAATACTTCAAGAACTACTATAATCTTTCTCTTCATCGCCTCTAGTGTATCCTTTTACTTGTGTGCAATGCTTCATTTCCCTATCATAAGAACCCTTGTTACATTTTGGGGACTTCACTGGGAAGGAGTGATTGCACTAAATAAAACCTTTACTATCACAATTTTGCATTACTGAAAGGAATGGATAGTTCCTCTGGCAACCAAGATGCATCTATTCCCCCCTACATTCAAGACTTGATGAAAATGATCAAAGCTTTCCATGAGAGAATGAAAATGTTGGAAGGTAACAATAGGCGGATGTTGGAGACCATATCTTAATTTGCATTTTCCATTGCCACTACTGCTCAAGCTCAACTTGTACACCTTAATGATGATGAGGATGCAATGGATGGATCCACTTCTTTACCTGTAAACACAAATGTGAATGCAGGGAAATGGAGAAAATGCAGTTGATGTGGTAGGTGTTGGAAATCCTAATTTAATCAACTTTTCTATAGTAGTTAGGCCAACAATTACCTTTACTACAATAATCTCACCGACCACTACTCAAGGCTTTGTTACAATGGAAGAGCTCTAAAAGTTACTAGATCAAAAAAATAAGATATTCAGCTTTTTCGAATTTGATATTAAATTTCTTTACCTATCAAATATAGCCATATCTTAAGGACTACACTAGTCCTAAGTTCAAGCTATTCAATGGTAAAATTGGTGATGCACGAGAGCATGTTATGACTTGAAGAAACACTCAGTGTAACAGGATTGGATGATGACTTGAAGTTGAAGGAATTCTCTAAATCTCTCACCAAAAAGGTTTATACATGGTATGTTAATCTCACCTTTGGTTCTGTTGAATCTTAGAATTAAATGTGTAGGATATTTAGGAAAAGTTCATTTTTACTCAAGAGAATGTTACTCTTGTTGATTTAGGACGAGAATATCAAAAGTCTAGAGTAGACCTCATGGATTACATCCAACACTTTAAAAAAGGGTGTTGGACATACAAGAGTCTCATGATGAGAAGGAAATACTAACGGTTTGCACGTAAGGGATGTTTGATGAGTATAGGCTGCACTTAGAGAATTCATCTTTTTCAACCTTTACTACCTTTGTGGAAGCCACATGAAGAACAATAATATGGTTCTTAGACAAAGAGGAACTACTCGTTTCGATAGAAAGAATACCTTAACAGTGAAACGGATGATCTGAGGATAAGGCCATATGAAGAGAACAATTCTTTTCCACCATTCTTAGTTCCACTAGATGGAGTGAAAGTGCTTTTCATGAATGGATTAAGGATGGATCAGTGAACTTGTCCCATGTTACATGACCACCAACATTATAAGAGAAATCCAATCGAAGATATTATGACTATCACAGAACAGTTGGTCATTCACTTCTTGAATGTAGAGACTTGTATAGAATATTCCATAAAAAGACATAAGCAGAAGAGTTATTGATTGAGAACAATAAGGTCCAGACCAACCCGCTTCCCACTTATGTATGATACTCTATGACTTGATTCTTCATTACTGCATGTATTGAGATTTGAAATTTGAAACTTGGAAAGAAAAGAAATTCATACTTCAACCACTAGCTTTATCACTTATACTTTGGTGGCAATTATATTATATTATTGGTTGTTAGCTTTATCACTTATTCTTTGACCATAACTCATCACTCTTACTTCAACTACAAACCTTATCGTTCATATTTTAGTTGCAATAATATGTTTTCTATTGGTCACAAGCTTTATTGCTCATTGTTGGACCATGATTCATCATTACTATTTCAGCTTTTAGCTTTACCACTCATAATTTGGCTATAATGATGTTATGCTATTGGCCGCAAGTTTTATCACTCATTTCTTGGCCCTAGGTTATTACTCACAAATAGATTGTAAGTCTTACGCTTATTTAAAGGGTTGAACCAATCTCTTTTATATCAAGTTAAGAGTTAACCTCCTTGATATAAAGTTGAGATTCCTTTCTGGCTACATATAGTAATATGAAACACAACAGGAAAAGTGGTCAGTAGAAAAAGGCTCATGCCAATGATCATACTTGAATTGATGTGCTACTTTATATGAAAAATGAGTAACTTCACCAATTTTGTAGACATCACGCCAAAAACGAGATAAGTCCTCATATGCAATATTATTATCTTTATTTTTTATGCATATTATTACAAATTTGACATATAATTATGTATTTTTAAAAATGCATAAAAAAATATATTAGTTACATTTTTATGCCATTAACATTATAAAGAATGCATACAATAATAAAGACTACATTTTTATATTACTATGAGAATGTCATTAAAAGATTAAATAGTTACAGTTTTAAGATTTTATTGCACAAAGAAATATATTATCTAAAGAAATATTAAACTTAATTATAATTTTTATTATCATTTTTAATATTTTTCTATTATTGATTATTTATTTAAAAAATATAGCATAAAAATATAAATACAAATAAAAAAAATAAAAATCAATTAAAAAAAGAGCTGCAAGCCCTACTTAAAATAGCTCATAGCATGTGGCAAGCTCAACTTAAAAGAGCTCACAGCAATTGAAAAAGCTCATGACATTCCAAAGTAGAATGTCATGAGCTCTAAAACAAAAGCTCATGGCGTAGCTTTAACACTTCAAAAGAACAATTATATATATAAAAGAAAGAACATTGCAGCTTGTGACCTTCAAAACTAGAAAAATCCACTTATATATGTAAAGAAACCAAAAAATGAACCATAGCTTGTAGCTTGTGTTGCCAGCAAACCAAAGAAAAAACAGAAAGCTGACAAGTAAGCCAGCTTTCATTTGCTTCTTTCACTTCAGCTTTTATTTGCTTATTTTATTTTATTGTTTCTTTTTTTTTTAACAAAATCTATAGATCAAAATAAAATAATAATGGGTAATAAGGCTTGAAACAAACCCTTGTATCAAGAAGGATTTTTTCATTTTGCTTATCATGATAGGTTTCTTTTGAAACATAAATATTCTTACTTTGTGCTCTTTTTCTAAAATCAAATAATATATTTGTTTGTTTGAACATATATATATATATATGTGTGTGTGTGTGTGTGTGTGTGTGTATAATTCTCTTTCAATCAAAAAGCATCATCTTATGCATGAAGAATTTCTTTTCTCATATTTTAATTAAAAAAAAAATTTATGCAGGGGAAATGTCACATTCTATTTTATGATGGAACATGATCGACACATAAGTAAGCCTTTTTATTATTCATCATTAAACATTCATCAATGTGGAAGCATACATAAATATCCATAAGCATACAATATCAACTCATCAATACCATCATACACAACATTACACTTATATGGAACTTCTCAATATATTAGTGTAAGTGCAACATTTCATATATCATCAGAGTGCCACATTTCCAGTGCACCATAAGATTTACATATCTCAACACCCTGGGTGTTCATATGGGCTGTTGAGCTACTTTACATATTTAATATAATATTCATAAAGTAATATGCCTAAACATTTAGCTACATTACTATAACATACTCATAATCCATAAAACATGTCCATAGTTTAAAAACATAAACATAACATAGACTGACTCGTCAGAAGAACATGACTTGGCCCCTTAGCATTGAGAGGTTTGCTAGATACCTACCAATGAAAAATGAACAGATCATGTCTCCATGACACTGGCTGCTAGCAAAAGTGTTATCACTGATCTGCAACAAAAATAGTAAGGGAAAATAATGTGTGAGTCACAACGACTCCATGAGTGGATACTGGGAAAAGGACAAGTTGGGGGATAAGATGTTGGGATTCTACCTCATGCTCAAACATGAAAATAATCAAAAATTAAAATATAACGCAGCAAAAAAATAAAACTAATATTTAATAAGAGAAATAGTCAAATCCTACAGGATCAATATTTGTGTTTTTCATGTAACTTTCAAATAAATTATAAACACTTATAGGTTTAAGAATTACATACTTTGCTTTAGATATCATAATCAAAAGCCAATTAAATCCGAAAATCTTTTCCTCTTCACCTTTAGGATTTGTCAAATCTTCAGCCACCCAAGTGTTTGGCCTCTAACAGTAATCCATATAGTGATTGAATAAGACCTTCTCAAAGGTAGGATTTTACTTGTGCTAACAAGTTTTGTTTCTAAAACAAAAAGATCAAAATTCTTGCCAAATCTTATTTTTGGCAGACAAAGAAAACTATTTTTCTTTTCTTATCTTATCAAACGGTTGAAAAGTGGTTGGAGGCGTCAAGTTCTTAGTTTTCTAATTTAACATATTTATATACCCAAACTAATTTGTAACCCTAAATACAACAATTGTATTTTAATTAAATTAAGTCTTTGAGAACTTAATTAATGTTTCACTTTATTTTGGTCTCTTTCAAGTAAGTCCAACTTAATTAATTATCTTTATTTAATCCCAATCATGTCACTTAATGTGTGTGACCCATTAGGCTTCTAACATGTTAGCAATAAATATAAATTATAATCAAATAGCAATTTGATAATTAATTTATATTTATAGATCAGGAACGGCATCTAGCAATACATCATGACCACCCAAATGCTAAAGAGTCAATGAAAGAATTTGACAAAGCCCTTCAGTGATAAGCCTCTCAGTGCAATATGGTCCTTTCATCAAATATCTCGGATATGTCATTAAGCATTGCTCGGTGTCTACTTATGACATTCCATACTAGTTCTCATAATGCATGGCTAACCTTATGAATTTAGGAAACTAAGTTTCCTCAAATTCATCATGCTTTGGCCAAAGACTTTATACAAGTTAATCAAGAATTGAAAACAAGTGAGATACATCCCCTCATATCACTTGGGGTGATGAATCCTGTCTTGATCACTCATTCACCTTCGCATGCTTCATGGCATACCCAAAAACACCCTGTTTAGGTATTTGGTTGCTTCCAAACCCATAGGGGTGAAATCAAAGTATGTCATTCCGCATACAAGATGACCTGGTGTCTCAAGTCTAAGGATTAGTTGCACGACTATCACATCAGAATATATTCTATAGACACTTAAGTGAAATACCAACTGGAGTTCTCATAGCGGATCATGTTCAGTGAACTTGTTCTTTAACAAGCACCTACATGTTATCCTTAAGTATCTCATATACTTCAATCTATGAGATCGATTGCTTACTTCTCAAGTAGGGAGGCTTATCATGTGCCAGTCTTTGAGCATTGTCAATACCCTGTCTTGACAATAAAGTGATCAAGGACAATTTGAAGAACATGGCTGTGATGTATAGTGATCTCATAATTATAACAACTTTATAATTCTCTTGCAAGGCCTTTATGTTCCATGGGCTTCATCCAATTAGTACTTAATAACTCCTTGTTATTGTGCTAACATGAAGAAAAACCTCTATCACATAAAATTATGAGATTAAATGTGCATTAAGTGATAATATATATTCCTTGACCAATCTAATTGGTACAAGGGCATATACCAACATAAGAGTTTTCATAACCATGCAATTATAAATACATATGATTCGTCAATCCTTTTACTTTACCATGATGTTCATGAAGCATAGCATTTAATCATCCTTTGAATAACATTGCATAGAAAGCATCTTGCATAGTTCATTACAATCCCTTAAATCTCGAAAACCTATTTAAAAATCACTTTAATATTCAATTTTGGCATGTATCGACACATGCAAGAAATCTATCGACACCTTTGGTAATGTATCGATATATTTCATACAGAATGCGTCTTGTAGCGTTCTGTTGAAAATGTATAGATACATACTTCTTATGTATCAATACTTTTGCAACAACGTCATTCATAAGTCTTTCTAACATTGAGGGATCATTCCTTAGACTAAGGTTCTACCTAACCAAGATAACATCACTACATTATAGTGTGAATAACATCATCAATACTCATATAATTATAAACTAGGCCTTTAAGCATATATCATAAGGCAATACTCATTTAATTATTTCTTTAACTCATTAATCTCATTCATCATAACATTCTAACTATGAGTGGGTGTGCTCCATTCTAGCAAATAGTGCGCTTTCGTGAATGGCACATCAACCTCATCCACGGTCTATCGAGTGGTGCCACCCTACTCAGGTAGGTAGTGGATAGAATCTTGACTGTCGTCTAGTTCACATCGCGTGAGTAATCATCAAAGCTTCGTGACTGGCATACATGGTTTATCAGTAGTCTCTACAAGAGCATCATGCTCTATCACGCTTCTATCACTAACTCGTGTCCTAGCAGCATATCTCACCTAGAAAAGAGTAATGTATACTGTAATATGTAACACTATAGACTCAAGCAATACCATACATATCTCTTAAGCATATAGTGGGTGGACAAATAAGGAATTATATGCAGGTCTCACATTTTCGATTTTACCCTAGTACACAAAATAAAAATAAGGTTCCTATATACAACTTTAACATTTCACTGACAACCAAAGAAATCTTAAGACTCTATGAACCTAGAGCTCTGATACCAACTTTGTCACATTCCATTTTATGGTGGAATATGACCGACGCATGAACTTAGATAGGTATAGCCTGCTAGACTCAAGCAAGCCTTTTTATCATTCATCATTAAACATTTACCAATGCTGAAACATACATAAACATCCATATGCAGACAATGTCAACTCATGCGTACCATCATACTTAACATTAGACAGATATGGAACTTCTCAACATATTAGCATTTCAAATATCATCAAAGTGCCACATTTCTAGGGTACCATAACATTTACATATCTCAACACCCTTGGGTGTTCATATGGGTTCTTGAGCCACTTTACATATTTAACATAACATTCATAATGTAATATACCCAAACATTTGGCTACATTATTATAACATACTCATAATCCATAAAACATGTCCATAGTTTAAAAACATAAACATGATATAGACTGACTCATCAGCAGAACATGACTCGACTCGCTAGGCATCGAGAGGCTGCTAGACACCTACCAATGAGAAATGAACAGATCATGTCTCCATGCCATTGGCTGCTAGCAAAAGAGCTATCACTGATCTATAATAAAATAGTGAAGGAAAATACTGTGTGAGTTATAAAGACTCCGTGAGTGGATACAGGGAAGGGGACTAGCTGAAGGATAGGAGTTTTCATAACCATTCAATTATAAATACATATGATTCACAAATCTTTTTACTTTACCATGATGTTCATGAAACATAGCATTTAGTCATCCTTTGAATAACATTGCATGAAAAACATGTTGCATAGTTCATTAGAATCCCTTATATCTTGAAAACCTTTTTAAAAATCACTTTAGAATTCAATTTTGTAACCATTCTATCAATACATTCTAGAATGTATCAATACATGTAAGAAATCTATTGATACCCTTGGTGGTGTATAGATACATTTCACACAGAATGCCTTTTATAGCCTTCTGTTGAAAATGTATCGATACAAACTTCCTATGTATCGATATTTTTGCCATAAAGTCCAACTTTTTGGGCATTTCTTTGAATATAATTCTAGGATCTAACCTCATGCTCAAATATGAAAATAACCAATAAATTAAAATATAATGTAGTGAAATAATAAACTAGAATTTAATCAGAGAAATAGTTGAATCGTACAAGATCCTTGTTTGTGTTTTTTATGTGACTTTGAAAATAATTATGAATACTCATAAGCTTAAGAGTTACATACCTTGCTTTAGATATCGTAATCAAAAGCCAACTAAATCAAAATCTTTTGTTCTTCACCTTTAAGATTTGTCAAATCTTCAGCCACCTAAATATTTGGCCTCTAACAGTAATCCACACAGTGATTAAATAGGACATTCTCAAAGATAGGATTTTTACTTGTGCTAACAAGTTTTGTTTTTAGAACAAAAAGACCACAAATTCTTGTTGAATCTTATTTTTGTCAGACAAAGAAAACTATCTTTTTTCTTTTCTTGTTTAATGAAATAGTTGAGAAGCAGTTGGAGGCTTAGAGTTTTAGTTTGCTAATATAGTATATTTATATAGCCAAACTAAGTTATAACCCTAAATACAATAGTTGTATTTTAATTTAAATAAGTTTCTATGAACTTAATTAATTATCACTTTATTTTGATCTCTTTCAATTAAGTTCAACTTAATTAACTATCTTTATTTAATTCTAATCATGTCACTTAATGTATGTGACCCATTAGACTTCTAACATGTTGGCAATAAATATAAATTCTAATCAAATATCAATTTGATAGTTAATTTACATTTATAGATCATGAGCGACATTTAGCAATATATTGTGACCACCCAAATGTTAAAGAGTCAATTAAAGAATTTAACAATGCCTTTCAGTGATAAGCTTTTTAGTGCAATACAAACCTTTCATCAAATATCCCGGATATGTCATTAAGCATGGCTCGGTGTCGACTTATGACATTCCATATTAGTTCTCATAATTCATGTCTAACCTTCTGAATTTAGGAAACTAACTTTCCTCAAATTCATCATGCTTTGGCCAAAGACTTTATACAAGTTAATCAAGAATTGAGAACAAATGAGATCCCTTATATCACTTGAGGTGATGAATCCTCTCTTGACCACTCATTCACCTTTGCATGCTTCATGGCATACCTAAAAACACTCTGTTTAGGCATTTGGTTGCTTCCAAACCTGTAGAGGTTAAATCAAAGTATGTCATTTCCCATACAAGATGACCTGGTGTCTCAAGTTTAA
>NW_018397280.1:1485923-1486096 GCF_002168275.2 Theobroma umbraticum
CATGACTATCACATGAGAACATTTTTCATAGACGCTTGTGTGAGATATCAAATGGAGTTCTCATAACAGGTCATGTTCAGTGAACTTATTTTTTAACAAGCACCTACATGTTATCTTCAAGTATCCCATATACGTCAATCTATAAGATCGATTGCCTACTTTCCAAGTGAGGA
>NW_018397280.1:1486196-1486303 GCF_002168275.2 Theobroma umbraticum
TCTTCCTTCTATCCCTTTTTTTTATCATTAAAATTGATATTCAAAACTCCCCTTTAATGAGCTCATCTAAATTTTTCTTTAATCATTAGATCAAACTTTAATGAATG
>NW_018397280.1:1486313-1486430 GCF_002168275.2 Theobroma umbraticum
GCACTCATACACCTAAGTCATACAAGCTTATAAATATAGTTCAACAACTTCAAAAGTCAAGCTTATAACAATGTAAGAACAAATACATGGGAGTTAAATCATTTCAAGCAATTGTCA
>NW_018397280.1:1486440-1486674 GCF_002168275.2 Theobroma umbraticum
AAATAATGTTCCAGCAAATTTGATCATTTTGCCATAATCAAAACTATAATAATTTTAAAGCTAACAATCTCCCCCTTTTTAATATGACAAAACATTGAGCAAATTTGCATTTGAAATGATTTGAAAATCTCCCTCTCAATCTCCCCAATATATGCATAAAATTTGCTCATAAACCTTCTTCCCCTTTTTGTTATATCAAAAAGATTAAGAAGAGTGAGCACTAAACACTTAAGC
>NW_018397280.1:1486950-1487132 GCF_002168275.2 Theobroma umbraticum
TTATGAAGTTCAAGAAAGATAATCATAAAGATGTTCAATAAGCACATGAGCCATTTTTTAACTCCAATACTAAGTGCTAAAGCTCAATATACCAGTTGATATATATAGGTAAAATCTCTCCTTTTTGAAAAAGAACAATATCAATTATGAGAGATGGAATTATTTTAAAGCTCATTATATCA
>NW_018397280.1:1487560-1487805 GCF_002168275.2 Theobroma umbraticum
GATCAAACATTGGGAGAGAAATCATGAGCCTAGAATAAATAAGCACCCAAATGGTTATTCAATTTATTTTCGTAATACTCAAGTATTCATGGAACAAAAAAAAACTATGAGCATTTGAATAGATGTTCAACATATGCATCAAATACGCACATTTCAAGAAATATTTGCAAAGTAACTCCTAGGCATGTCTAGGGAATCATTAGTCTTCAAGCATCATTCTCAATTATCATCAAGAATTATCAATC
>NW_018397280.1:1487815-1488054 GCF_002168275.2 Theobroma umbraticum
CATTATTTATTCTCAATATTAATCAGCCAAGCAACATCAATCAAGCATTTCCACGAAATTTCTTAATTCATATATAAGAACAGCAACTCAAGGAGAATTAAAAAAAATATAATAATTAAGCATTTTTAATAAGTATTCTTCAAAAGCATTTTCATGCTGACATTCATCCAAGTCATTTTAATGCGAGCATTGCAAGATGTATTTTCCAAATTATATATGAAAATTGTCAATTCAAGGAG
>NW_018397280.1:1488289-1488400 GCF_002168275.2 Theobroma umbraticum
ATGCATTTTCTCAATAATTCATGATTCATGAGTGATATAAATTGTTATAGAATACTAAAAGTAAAGCACTCAACTCATGAATATATCCAAAGTGAACATTCAGTCATCAAT
>NW_018397280.1:1488430-1488639 GCF_002168275.2 Theobroma umbraticum
ATATTTAATTAAAGCACATTAGGCATTCATTGCTAACTAAAGCTATAGGCCATACTTTATTTGACATGTCAAATTCTTTATGGTGACCTATAAGCTAAAGTTGGATGCACACAAAATCTTTAGATCAAGTAAACGTTAAGGCTCCATGAAGACATAGTTAATATTTAAATGCATATTCAAAATAAATTTTAGCTATGTCAACTCACAAT
>NW_018397280.1:1488672-1488866 GCF_002168275.2 Theobroma umbraticum
TGTTCAAATGCATAGCTCAAGTCAAGTTATAGACTTCAAACCTTAAGGTCAAGCCCAAAGAAAAATCATATAAGCCTGCGTGTTGACCAATATAATAGATGAACCAAGAATATTTTCATTAAGGTGAATGAGTTCATCCCAATTGAATAAGTATGCATAATCAAGAAATCAATTTTGAAACAATCATTTGAGCT
>NW_018397280.1:1489175-1489352 GCF_002168275.2 Theobroma umbraticum
TCTTTGAAAAAGAAATTCATGGAAGAAAATATTGCAATGGACAATACATAAGGTTAAAAGATAGTTTGAAACTCAAAACCTATCCATATTGGCTTTAGAGCAGTCAAGAGTTAACTACATATCTCTTGGGTCCACCTTTTATTATTTTAGCAGTGTTTGCATTTTGTTCTACAATAG
>NW_018397280.1:1489476-1489633 GCF_002168275.2 Theobroma umbraticum
TGTGAGAACAATTTAGAATTTCATTTCAACTATGTTAAAACATCATTTTGGACAGGTATGATCAAAGGATTCTTTAAGGAAAACATGTGAACTCAAATTTTGTCTTTTATTGCTCATTGTTCACAAGTACTAAAAAGTTGAAATGCTCATTGGAAGA
>NW_018397280.1:1489918-1490087 GCF_002168275.2 Theobroma umbraticum
GAAAAATGCCATCAATACCAAAATTTTGATACTCAAAATCATGCTTAAGAAATCTCTTTCAATAAATTTCACCAATCATGAGAGAAATACCAAGCAAAATGAGATTTATGTAATCCATGTATCAAATCAATTTTGCTCAACCATGCTACATCATCAAAAACAATGAATC
>NW_018397280.1:1490315-1490431 GCF_002168275.2 Theobroma umbraticum
AAGGGTCATTTGCAAATATCTCACAATCATATGCCAAAAATGCCCTTATGACCATTCAAGCCTTCAAGCAAGCATGCACAATCAATAAGAACAAGTCATAAGTATTTTCATTATGA
>NW_018397280.1:1490717-1490854 GCF_002168275.2 Theobroma umbraticum
TATCACATTATCCAACCTTTTATGTTTCAAAATTATGTACAAAAATAATTTTTCGTTAAAGAAGTAGTATGGAAACAATTTCTTAAATCATGAGGAAATTTATAGAAATAATTTTCCATAATCAATTAATCTTAATA
>NW_018397280.1:1491232-1491376 GCF_002168275.2 Theobroma umbraticum
CAAAAGGCTTTTAGCATAGAGATCACCCATTTTCCTTTATGTGTCTTGAGCAGCTACTATCTATGTGCCATGGCTGCTTCTCCTTCAGTTGAACTCTTGAGCATGTGTCCTTTCTATTAGGCTCAACCTGCAAGACAGATTTTT
>NW_018397280.1:1491386-1491508 GCF_002168275.2 Theobroma umbraticum
AACTGGTACCCATACCTTGATGGGTTCTTGAAGGTTAGCTACTACATAGAATCCTTTTGGAACCCAAATCTTTTTTGTTTTCTGCATGCTTTTATTTCTACAACAGTTGTAGGATAGGTGAC
>NW_018397280.1:1491518-1491670 GCF_002168275.2 Theobroma umbraticum
ACAAATATAACATCTAGTAGAAACATTAACAAATTTTTCTTGAAATATGTGATTCTTTTTGGTGTTACATTTCTTGCATTCTTTAGTGCAGTATTCTTATCAATGGCTTTTTGCAAAGCTTTAGTCCTATCTTCTAATTCCAATCTCAAAAT
>NW_018397280.1:1491693-1491850 GCF_002168275.2 Theobroma umbraticum
CAAGTTCAGTTTGAAGTAAATTTCTTTGTTCTAGAACAGAGCAAAAATCATGATGTATCTTTTCTAAATCATTCTCAACAAATGAGGTTTTTCTTTTCAAAGGCTTGTATTTTGATACAAGTTTTTCAAATTCATCACAAAGGCATTCATATTCATC
>NW_018397280.1:1491926-1492041 GCF_002168275.2 Theobroma umbraticum
TCTTTAGTATCTGAACTTGAAACATCACTGTCTAACCAGGTTGCAGCCACCATTTCCTTTTGTTTCTTATTTAATAAATATTCAAATTTTCTTTTCACATCAAAATTTCCTTTTT
>NW_018397280.1:1492088-1492337 GCF_002168275.2 Theobroma umbraticum
GTTCAACATCTAGTATGGAAATAATTTTCTTATGCTTCATATTCATTTTCTCAACTCAAATGCTAAATCCTCAAAAACATCATGCAATCCATCAAAAGCACATGAATTATGTTCACAAGATGAAGAACTTACCTTTATCTCTTCAAGAGCCATGAGTCATAATTCAATTTGATTTGAGGATTCAACTTCACTTGTTTCCTTGTCTGCATTTGCCATGTTGCCTGTTGAGCATTGATTTTCATAAGAGTT
>NW_018397280.1:1492494-1492605 GCF_002168275.2 Theobroma umbraticum
CAAGGGCACAAATGAGAGTGTGCATGGCCTTAGAGTTGATTTGTGCTCTCCTCAATTCAGCTTTTGTCCACATATTTCTATATTTGAGAGTTTTCTCACCATTTACAGAAT
>NW_018397280.1:1492615-1492875 GCF_002168275.2 Theobroma umbraticum
AGGAATGAAAGGACCATTGGTAATGACATCCCATATTTCATAGTCATAAGCCCTAACATAAACGGATATTCTAATACTCCAATAAATATAGTTTGATCCATCAAATTTAGGAGGCATATTTATACGTTGACCCTCAGCATCAAAAGATTTTTCTGGAGCCATTTGGATCTTCCCTAAGGATGTTAAGTCTTAAAAATGAGGCTTAGGCTCTGATACCACTTGTTGGTCCCAAATAAATGTGCTAGAGGGGGGTGAATAGC
>NW_018397280.1:1493084-1493227 GCF_002168275.2 Theobroma umbraticum
GGATTTTTCAAACCAAATCACTATAAAAGGTGAAATTTCGAAGCTTTCACCCAGCTTGAACAATGGGTTTTCACAAGCTCAGCCACAAGCTTCAACAATGGTTTTTTCGGGATCAACCAAAACCCAAAAACTAACTTTTCTAG
>NW_018397280.1:1493332-1493754 GCF_002168275.2 Theobroma umbraticum
CCACAACCTTTAACAATGGTTTTTCAAAGGCTCAACCACAACCTTCAACAATGGCTTTTCAATGGCTCAGCCATAAACTTCAACAATGGTTTTTCTCAAAATCAACCAAAACCCAAAAACTAACTTTTTTAGGTTTAGTTAGAACCTTTGCACTTAGTCAAGCTAACCCAAGCTTGATTAATTCCCTTAGAGTGTCTCGCACACTCTAAGCAATCAAGAAGAAAAGAAATAAAGAGATACCTATAATCACTAACCTCATCAGATGGTACAAGATGAAGTTCTTAACTCTGTTACAAAGATTGGAGTGAAGTGCAGAAAATATGCAGAGTGTTCTTGAGATTTCTAAGCTATTTTTTATCTTGGAAGCTTTCAAATCTAATTTTTGGTTGTTGGGAGGTGTTTTTATACTTGAAAAATCAACT
>NW_018397280.1:1493948-1494118 GCF_002168275.2 Theobroma umbraticum
ACTAAGTTGTTTCTGTCTCTGAACCCAGTTTCTAGCAATAGGCTCTGTCTTTGAGCATTTCTAGTAGTACCCTCTTAGTTGACTAACAAACTTTCTTGGTTGATTGAGTCATTTCTGTCTCTAAACCCAGTTTCTGGTAGTAAACTCTTAGTCGACTAACTTTGTCTCTC
>NW_018397280.1:1494369-1494486 GCF_002168275.2 Theobroma umbraticum
AGATTAATAGTGCAATGTCTATGTTCAATATGAATGCATCAAATCTTTATGCATTGTGAGTTACTCCCCCTTAGTCAATGCATCTAGTTTTCTTTACATAACATTCAATAAAACCAA
>NW_018397280.1:1495121-1497867 GCF_002168275.2 Theobroma umbraticum
TGACCTTGAGTGACTCAACAAGCCATAATGAAACTAATTAGGTAGATAACTTAGTTTATCAATTGTATCCTATACAACTCTTAGTTCAATTTGGTGATAACTCTTTGTCTAAATGCATCATATACATTTTGCCTACCTATACCTTTAATACTATGCGGTCATGTGTGACATATCCGAACAACATGGTACTAGTTGAGTAAGACCCACCAATAACTCAAATGTACTCGTGTAAAAGTTTGGACTTGAGTGACTCAACAAGCCTTCAATTAAAAAAGCAGCCTGGTTATCTTGTTATATGGTGGAAGGTAACTTTTTGATTCAATATTTTAATGAGAGATTTTATTTATTAATTCATTAATTAAGGTCTCATTGATTTGGCATTATTGACATGCATAACATTTATCGCATTTCACATATATCATATACATATACTAAAAAATAAATCTATCTCATGCCAATTACTAAGATGATTATGGACTTGACTAATTCTAATTTCCTCGAGCTATTAAGGAAATTAGTTGGTCAAATTCCTAGGGGATTTACACAAGCATCGTCTTCAAGGTTTGCTTGTAATCTCTTTGAATCTCCGTGGCGCCTTTAGATTTGCATTTTCAAATCACAAAAATTTTTCTATCTAACCCTAGTTTTACATTTTGATCTAAATAATTACATTTTATGATCAAGAAACCTTAAGTTGCATTTGAGGGGAGTTAAGTGAGAAAATAATTTTATGACCCAGGGAAAATAGAGATAAGGCAGGGTGCACAGACCCTGTTTTTAAAATAAATACCATGAGAAATAAATTTAACCATCCATGACCTAATCTTCTAAGGTCTAAGTCCATAATCATCTTCATGCTTTATAATCATAATCGAAAGCATAGAAATAAATGCAAGCTCAATATCACTTGGTGATCTTGTGTGTTGCTTGAGAAAAGCATCAATTAATTCATTTAAGTGTTAGACTTAAATTATTTGGTATTGTTTGATTTCAATTTAGTGTTTAAGAAATTCTCATTTTCAAAACACTTAAAGTAAACATTTTACTCTGTATTTCTTATTAGAAATTCATTGAAATAAAATTTTCCTTTTTAAGACTTCCCATTTTACTTCTTTTCATAAATAAAAATCCTTTTAATCTTGGAAACCTCTTTATTTTAGGTAAACTTCCTAAAATAGATCTAAGACAACATTTTAATTTCTAACATTTAAAACATGGATTAGTTTCCTAAATTGCATGTTGTTCAAGTTACCTAAATGGTGACTTAACAAATTTTAGAAACTTCTAGTTAAATCAAAATTTTAAGAAAAGTTCAGTGCTGTCACATAACTTTAGGAATTTCTTTTAAAGTAGGAAACTATTTCCTATGAATTTTCCAAATTAAAGTACTATCCTTAATTTTAAGAATTTCTTTTAAAGTAGGAAACAATTACTTATTTTTATGAATCACCTAAAATTAAAATTCTATCCATAATTTTAGGAATTGCTTTTAAAGTAGGAAATAATTTCTTTTTTTGTACGAATTACCTAAAATTAAAATAGATGATATTTAAGTGCTTTTAAAACACCACAAATCATGAGTCAAACTCACGAAAAAGCTGCTGAAAATTTTCAGTAAGTGTGTTTAACAATTAAACACAAAATTCATAAAGAATTAAGCCACCAAAACCGATCATAGCTGTTTAAAATTTTCTGCATTGAATCTTTATTGTTTTGAAACTCGAAATATGATTTTTTATGAACCTTTTTCATACTAAATCAAGTTTGGCTGAAACATGTAGTAATTTAATTTGATAAAACTAATTTTTAACAATTGAAAATTGCTCATAACACTTTCCCCATGTTAGTAAAAATAATTTGCCATATAGTGCCCAAAACACCTCAAAACTATTCGATTTTAACTTGGCTTTGCAAGTTTTTTAATCCATTCATTAATTCTTCAACTAAGCATGATTTTAAACCTGTTATAATATTTAATAATAAATTAATTACATGCTATCCAAATTTAAATTAAAATAAAAAAATAAATTTTAAATAAAGCCTTTAAAATTGATATATACCAAATCAACACACAAATCAATCCTATTGATTATCACTAAGAATAAACCATGCAAATTACATGAAAAACATCAAACAAAAGCTCTGATACCACTGCTTAGAATCGACCTCATGCTTAAACATGAAAATAATCAATAACTTAAAATATAATACAGCAAAATAATAAATTAACATTTAATAAGAGAAATAGTCGAATCTTACAGGATCAATGTTTGTATTTTTCATGTAACTTTTAAATTAATTATGGACACTCATAAATTTAAGCGTTACATACCTTGCTCTAGATATCGTAATCAAGAGCCAATTAAATCAAAATTTTTGGTACTTCACCTTTAGGATTTGTCAAATCTTCAGCCACCCAAGTGTTTGAAATTTAACAGTAATCCACACAGTGACTGAATAAGACTTGCTCAAAGATAAAATTTTTACTTGTGCTAGCAAGTTTTGTTTCTAAAACAAAAAGACCAAAAATTCTTGCCAAATCTTATTTTGGTTAGACAAAGAAAACTATTTTTTTTTCTTTTCTTGTTTTATGAAACGATTGAGAAGTGGTTGGAGGGTTAGAGTTTTAGTTTGGTAATATAATATATTTATATAGCCAAATTAAGTTGTAATCGTAAATACAACAGTTGTAATTTAGTTTAATTAAGTCTTTATGAACTTAATTAATTTTTTACTTTATTTTGAT
>NW_018397280.1:1497877-1512725 GCF_002168275.2 Theobroma umbraticum
TAAGTCCAACTTAATTAATTATCTTTATTTAATCCCAATCAGGTTACTTAATGTGTGTGACCCATTAAGCTTCTAACATATTGGCAATAAATAAATTCTAATCAAATATTAATTTGATATTTAATTTACATTTATAGATCGTGAACGGCATCTAGCAATACATCAGGGCCACCCAAATGTTAGAAAGTCAATTAAAGAATTTGACAGATCCCTTTAGTGATAATCCTCTCATTGCAATACGGTCCTTTCATCAAATATCACGAATATGTCATTAAGCATGGCTCAGTGTCTACTTAGGACATTTCATATCAATTCTCATAATTCACGACTAACCTTATGAATTCAGGAAACTAACTTTCCTCAAATTCATCATGCTTTGGCCAAAGAATTTATACAAGTTAATCAAGAATTGAGAACAAGTGAGATACATCCCTTTATATCACTTGGGTTGATGAATCCTCTCTTAACCACTCATTCACCTTCGCATGCTTCATGGCATACTTAAAAGCACCCTGTTTAGGCATTGGGTTGCTTCCAAACTCATAAGGGTGAAATCAAAGTATGTCATTCCCCATAAAAGATGATTGGGTGTCTCGAGTCTAAGGACCAATTGCACAGCTTTCACATGAGAACATTTTCATAGGCACTTGAGTAAAATAAGAAATGGAGTTCTCATAGCGTGTCGTGTTTTGTGAACTTGTTCTTTAACAAGCACCTAATTGTTATCCTCAAGTATCCCATATACTTCAATCCATGAGATCGATTGTTTACATCCCAAGTAAGAAGGCTTAACATGTACTAGTCTTTGAGCATTGTCAATACCCTGTCTTGACAATACAAAGACCATTAACAATTTTATGAACATGGCTTTGATGCATAGTGATTTCAGACTTATAACAGCTTTACAATTCTTTTACAAGGCCTTTATGTTCCATGGGCTTCATCCAATTAGTCCTTAATAACTCTTTACTATTGCACTAACATGAAGGAAAACCTTTATTGCATATAATTATGCAATTAAATATGCATTAAACGATAATATATATTCCTTGACCAATCTAATTGGCTCAAGGGCATATACCAACATATAACTCATTCATAAGTCTCTCTGACATTGAGGGATCATTCCTTAAGCTAATGTTTTACCTAACCAAGCCAACATCACCACGTTACAGTGTGCATAACATCATCAATACTCATATAGTCATAAACTAGGCATTTAAGCATATATCATGAGGCAATATTCATTCATTCATTTCTCAAACTCATTAATCTCATTCGTCATAACATTCTAACTATGAGTGAGTCTGCCCCATTGCGGTGAATACTGGTTTAACCTTTACTATTTGGGGTTCTTAGTGCACTATCGTGAATGGCACATCGGCCTCATCCATAATCTATGGAGTGGTCCCACCCTACTTAAGTGGGTAGTGGACAGAGTCTTGATTACCTTCTAGTTCACCTCGCGTGAACAATCATCAAAGCTGCATAAGTGGCACTTCAACCTCACCCATGATCATCCTAAGATATCTTGAGTTTAGGATCATTGTCAACCTTAGTTTGAATCATCATCATCAAACTTGGCCTATAATGTATATGACTATCTCAACACATACATATAATGGCATACATTTCACAGTCTCATAAATCACTTACAAGCTTAGCCCATAGTGTATATGACTATCTCAACATATACATCTAATGGCATACATTTCATGGCCTTATAAATCACTTACATGATTAGCACATGGTGTACATAATATGCTTAACACATTCATCTCATGGCATACGTGTTGCAATCTCATATATGGAACTTATGCATCTAGCATTCTTATCATGGTACATCATATCTAACATGTGCATAGTAGCATTCACACATTAACCATAGAAATATCTCATACCCACACTAACCCGAAGGTCGGAGTAATCAAGTGGACTATAAACATAAAGGTCTTGTCCCCCTTGTTGAAAACTAATACATAGTAGTATATTTACATGCATAGTAGATTCATAAACAATTTGAAAATCATTGTGTCACACATTTCACAATCACTATCAAATCAAGTTAATTGAACATTTCCTTGAAAACTTCATAAAACCTTGTAGTTCAAATCCTTGATAAACCATTTAGGGAAATAAGTTTTCAACATGCTTAAACAACCATTTCCATAAAAATCATGCCAACTTTACATATTAAAATTCTTGAAATGGTGTATCCACTCACCTAATTAGAGAGTTGATTCCTAGCTCCAATCACAACTCCGTTTTGGCCTTACTCGTGGAGTTTCAAGTGTTCCTATCATTCAACAATCATCACAATCATTGCCTAGAATAAAGATGTTGGCTTCATTAGTTTTTGATGATAATAAAACATTCTCATTCATTTATGTTTGACTTTTCTACTTGTGTGTGCAAGACAAAAATGTATGTTAAATAATTAGATAATCATTCAAAAGCAAACATCAAAACTCATGAGAATAAGGAGCTACAATTGAGCAATGAAACAAGAAGCCTCTCAGTTGGATAATCAAAGGAGTGGGTTGGACAAAACTCAAAAGAGAAGTTGGCAGGTTCAAGCAAACTGTGAGACAAAGAACACTTAGTCGACCAAGAGACAATGTTAGTCGACTAAGAGCTTATTGTCAAAAACTAGGTTCAAAGACAAAAACGACTTAATCAGCTAAGATATTTTTTTAGTCGACTAAGAGCCTACTACCAGAAACTGGGTTCAGAGATAAAGATGACTTAATCGACAAAGTGGCAATGTTAGTCGACTAAGAGCATTCTGTCTAAAAATTTGAATTCAATGCTAAAAGACAAATTAATGGCTAAAAGTGTCTCCAAACTGTTTCCAATGGTCAGAATTTGTCTAACAGCCATTAAAGTTAATTTTTCAAGTATAAAAGGCACTCCTAACAGCTATGAATGAAGTTTTAAAGGCTTCCAATATCAAAAAGAGCTCATAAATGGCAAAAACTCTCTGCATACTTTCTGCACTTCACTCCAATCTTTGTAATAGAGTTAAGCACTTCATCTTGTACCATTCAGATCAGGTTAGTGATCATAGGTACTTCTTTATTTCTTTTCTCCTTGATTGCTTAGAGTGTGCGAGACACTCTAAAGGGATTGATCAATCCTAGTTAGCTTAATTGAGTGTATAGGTTCTAATTCAGCCTAAAAAATTTAGTTTTGGGTTTTGATTGATCCTAGAAAAAACCATTGTTGAAGGTTGTGTTGAGCTTGTGAGAAGCCATTGTAAAAGCTTGGTGAAAGCTTGGGAATTTCACCGTTTATAGTGATTTGGTTTGAAAAATCCTTGGTTAAACAATCAAGGTAGTAGATGTAGATCTTTGATCAAACCACTATAAATCATTGTGTATTGTCTACCCTATTTTTATTTTTCATTTCATTCTTTGTTAGATTATTCCTTCATCTTACGTATAACTTCCCATCATTGAATTTGAACTTTCCCCTAGTTAGAGGTCAAATTTAGTAAGAGCCAAAAAATGCTATTCACCTCCTTCTAGCACATTTATTTGGAACCAACAAAAGATTTTGTAATAATAATTCTGGATACTTTTGGAACTATTCAATTTAGCTAAACTAATTTCTAGCTAAAACCCATGTTTAGAAACCCATAAATTTTCCATCCTTACCTTAGGTGAGCTTAGATGCTTAAGGAAATCATAAAGCTTTTAAGATTTAATCACCAACAGAAAATTTGGGCAACAAAATCATATTTTTAGAAACTAGAAATCAAGATTTAAAGTTTCTAAGGCTTAAAAATGTCACTTTTTTCATAGCAACTCAAAACCACATCATTTAATCATCAAAAATAAAGATTTGAGTTAAAAATGAGTTGGAAGAGCGTAAGAATAAGTGTTGTGCCTTGCAAATGCAGTTGAAGGTTGCCAACCCTCAAAAAATGTGATATATTTATAAGTTAGGGTGTGAAAATACATTTTTTTCCCTTTTATTTGTTTGAAATCGATGAAATGTATCAATACATTTTGAACATGTAGCGATACATGTTCATCAAAAACCCTTTCGAGGCTAAATATATCGATACATCATGAATATGTATCAATACATTTGAGACATAATGCTGTTTCTAAGGCAATTTGCCTATACAAAGCTACCCACCTTATTTAAATTAAATACCATTTAAATAAATATCCTCTTTACTTTTTACTCCCCATTTACTTAGGATATTTAATGTAAATAAGCGAACACCCCATTTTGATTCAATCAAAATATAAAAAAAATCAAAATCCAAAAGAATGAAAATCTAAAATTTGGTTTCAAGAACGAAATCGAAAAGTTCGATTGAAATTAAATTTGCGGCTCCTATATACCATAGCAAATGTTTTCCAAAAAATTATTGAAAAATCATTTTCATCATCTAAAAGTCAAGGGAATCATTATCACCATTTTTTATTTCCAAAAGATTTTCTATAAGAATGACATATTTTGACCCTTTCGAAACTCATAAAATTTTTTGCTTTAAAAGTGACTGACCACCAAAAGTGTTAATGAATTCTTTTGAAGATTAAAACTAAGTTTGATGTTCAAAATATGTAATCTATATGCTCGCCTAAGGATATTCTAACTTATCCTCTTATTCAAAGAGGGATTTGATAGGCGACAAGCAAGATAAATTCAAATATTTTGAAAACTAAGAAGAATACATGTAAAAAAATTAGACAAGAAATTACAAGAAGAAGAAAAACTTATTTACTTAAAAGATTCGTTAAAAAACTGACTTTATTCTAAATTTATTTTTACTTTACTTTGAATCTGAATAGAAAGAATTATTCACAGTAGCTTCGTTTTTATAAGGCAAACAAAATCGAGATTTTTATGAAAAAAGATTAACTTTCCTTTTATCAATTGTATCTTGAAAGTCTTATTTTATATGAAAAATATATTACCATATAATCAAACAAATATTACAAAAGATTTTGATATCACACCGTACACAAGATAGTAACATGTTACTACCTAAAGAATTACTGGCTAAGATGTTACTGTTTAAGGTATTACTGGCTAAGGTGTTACTATCTGAGGTGTTGCCCAAGGTGTTATAGTACAAAATAAATTTTTTTTTCTAAATTAATACATAAGATTATTTTTAAGAAATAATTCTTATGCATGGGACAAAATGTAGATACCTGATTTTGATTAATACATTTTCTTTAAAGAATTAATTTATAGTATAATATTATACAAAGAACAATGAGAATAACAATTATAAGTGAAACACTATTTTATGCGGAACAACTAAAGCAAGTGAAGTACTACTTCATGCAGAACAACTAGAACAACTGATGTGCTACTTCACATAGAGTACTACTCCATATGGAACAACTAGTACAAGTAAAATGGCTACTTTGTGTTAGCTCTAATTATTATAGTTTTGATTATGACAAAATGATCAAATTTACTTGAACATTATTTGAGTGATCCTTGACAAGTTCTTTAAATGATTTAACTCCCATACATTTGTTTTTACATAGTTACAAGCTTGACTCTTGAAGTCATTGAACTATATCTATGAGCTTGTATGACTTAAGTGTATGAGTGCTTATGATTCCCATTCATCAAAGTCCAACTTAAAAATTAAAGGAAAATCTAGAGGCACTCATTAAGGGGGAGTTTTGAATGTCTTTTTTAAGGATGACAAAAAAAAGAGAGAAAGAAGACAAAGTTAAATAGAGTTTGATAGGTTATCATGTTTAATTTATGTGTGTGATGCTTAGTTATGGTTTTGTTGAATATGATGTATATTCAATATATCATGCTTAGCTACTGTGGATATCGTATATCTTGTTTAGCTACTATGGATGCTATAAATATTTTGCTGCAAATCTTTAAAGAAAATAGATGCATTAACTAAGGGGGAGCAACTCATTATGCATAAATATTTGAAGCATTCATATTGAACATAGACATTGCATTCTTAATCTATGAGTGTTTTGTCATCATAAAAAATAAGAGAGAGAGAGAATGTTGACTCCATATGTTTTTTATGATAACAAAATATTGTCATTTATTGGTGTCTAATTATATTATTAAAGTATGTAGGAGAAAGCTTAAATTCATTAATATATTTGGTATTTGAAAGCAAGTCAAGATGCATGTTCAGTTGCAAGATGGGTTAATTAGTTAAGCAAGGAAGAAAAGCTAGAGCTTTAATGAAAATAGATTAGTCTTAACCAATTAACACAAATTCTTAATCAATTAAAGCAATTTTGGGCACTACACTAAGGATAGACAGAAAGGTTTTAACTGGTTAACATAGGATTTAATCAGTTAAGCGGGTGATGAATACAAACAAAAGTTTCTTAGTCGGTTAACCAAGGGAGTTAGTTGAAATCCAAAAGTGAAGATCCAAAATAGAGGTAGTCAAATTTGTGTAGAAGAATTCAAGAAGTCTCAAATGACTAACATATCTCGTGGCTGTTTAAGGGAAATGAAAGATCAACATTGCCAAGCTAAGAGAAGAATTAATCAAACAAAGAAAGTTGGTGAAGTTGGTTCTTCTAGAAACAATAAGCTCTTAATTGGTCAAAGTCTTTCTTAACCAATTAACAAAGTAAAGCAGACTACGAGCTAAATAAGACTTAATTGACTAAAAAGTATGGTTAACTAGCTAAAAGCTCACTCAGAAAATTTGAATTTAGCACAAACGGACAAAATAACGGCCAAAAATGACTAGTTTCTATCTTCAATGGCTAGAAGTGATTTTTAAAATGTTTAAAGCCTCTCTAATAGTCAAAAATCATAGAGAAAAGCTATCCAAAGTGATTTTGAGCTTAAAAGACCAACAACCTTCTCTGTACACTTGTATTTCACTCCTATCTTTTGAAAAAGTGTTTGAGCTTAACTTTGTACATCTTAGATCAGTTAAGTGGTTAATTGTACTTCATCTTTCCTCTATTTCTTGTTTGCTTAGAGTGTGAAAGACACTCTAAGGGGTAGATCAAGCTTGGGTTAGTTTGGTTGTTGTTGTGGGTTTTAACTTAGCCTTAGAAAAGTTAGTTTTGGATTTTGGTTAATCCCATGAAATACTATTGTTAAAGGTTGTGGTTGAGTTAGTGAAAAGCCATTGCAAAAGCTTGGTGGAAGCTTGAGAATTCCACTAATTTTAGTGAATTGGTTTAAAAATCCTTGATTGGAAGATCAAGGTAGTAGATCTAGATGAAGGGGCCGAATCATTATAAATCATTGTGTTTTGTCTACTTTTTTTTTATTTTCTTCTAACTCTTAACACTTAAATCATTCTTTCAGTGAGCTTTAAACTTTCATTTTCAAATTCCTTTAATCAGCTCTTTACTTGGAAAGAATTTTTATGTCATTCTAAAAGTGCTATTCACCCCCTTCTAGCACATTTTTTAGGACCAACACTTTGCACATACTAACCATTTCACATAGATGACATTGAAAGCAACTCGAAATAAGTGACAAGGTTCATGGGTTCCTTTCTTTTTGGGATGTTCCGGAGTGTTTGGCTTGGTGGCTTTGATATGAAGGTTGTTAAGAGGTTTTCTGCTTAATCTTTTCTTAAAATACATATGTTTCACCCATTTACCTTGTTCTTGTATACTTGCTCACATACACCTTCTTTCTTGTACCTATTCACATACAACTTTTTCTATTGTACCTGTTCACATACAACTTCTTCTCTTGTACCTTTTCATGTATACCTCTTATCTGTTACTTTCTACTCGAGAGCAATTCTTAATATACCTAATTACTTCAATGACCTCATAATGGACTTTTAACCATTACTCAACATTAACTCATAATAACAGTTACCTAACATTAAAGTTATTTTTAATAAAGTCATTCATTATGTGTATTAAAGCTTTTTCTTGTAACTGCTATTTTTGGCACATATATAAAGCCTGCACAATTCATTAAGGTGCCTTTTCCCCTAAGATAACGGATGATCCTCTAGAGCTTTTCTCTTTAATTCTCTTCTACTCCCTAATTCTCCTTTTATTGTCTTCCACCTGCCACGATACTCAATAATTCAAGAATTGCTCAAATTTTCCTCTTTGCCACCTCCGGTGCATACGTTTCTTCTCCCTATCACATTAACCCTCTTTATAGTAGGTATTCCCCCTTTTATATATCAAAGGTTGACTTTTCAAAAACAAAAAATTGTAAGATTATTGTGAAAAGAATTGTACGCAAAATGCTTTCACTATCTAGATGTACATTTGCACACCATCAACTATTCATGAAGGGAATCGATTTTTAAGCAGGAACTTTGGCTTTGTAAAGAGCCTATAAAGCATATTGTAGAGTGCAATATTAATCTTCATACCTTGTAGTTCTTATTGTATTTGGAAAATCAAGAATATGATAATAATTTTGAATAAGAAATCTCTAATAATGGTTTAGAAATGCACCTTTTTTTTTTCAAGCACTGACGGTGGGAAGGGGTAATCTCACGACCTGATTTTGGGCCATTATCAACTTAAGGACCGAGTGAGCAAGACCGCCAAATCCAAGCAGGCCTTAGAATCTTATACATGAATAGACAAAAATGTATAACATGATATCAATAATAAGAGGACTAGTCTTGGATTGCTATATATATAATTGTTTCATATGCTCTATGCCTCAACATGAAGTATAGATGCACACACATGCTCAACTCATTCAAAAAATAAGTACATTTGTGTACAACACATAGACATATGCCATCTCGTGGCTAGAATAGTAAGGTCTCAATCATCTCATAATAAACATACAAAATGAAATATATAAACATCGAACAAACCAATGGACATTGAAGTTAACCCACAAATATGGAAGCATTTATAAGATGCCATCAAGTGACCTACCAAAGCAAAAGTGGAGACTTTCTCTACAAACTGAGTATTCGACTTGCTACAAATATGAAAATAAAATAGAAATTAAAAGGGTGAATTTCATAAAATCAGTGAGCAAATATAGGGAATGGAAATAAGTTATATACGAATGAATATCTCAAAATTCAATTGTCACATCCCATTTTGTGAATGGATCGTGACTGGTGTAAGAGCCCAAACAAATATTGTTGACTTTATGTGTTCTTGATGATAACAAAACATTCCTCATTCCTTAATGTCTAAGTTTGTTACTTAAGTGTGTCAAGGTGAAATTGGTATATTAATGTTTATCTCACTCCCCAATTTCCTCATGATGAGTCCCGGTATAAAGAAAAATATTTAAACTAAATAGAAGATGTTTCATGAAGTTTAATTGATCAACATTTCATTTTAATTGTTCAAACAAGTAAAAAGGAAGGGCTTAAAGCTTCATAGAAGGATTTTAATCAATTAACTTATGGTAATTTAATAAATTAAAATAATATTGGAATGGATTTTGAGAAAGACATAAAGCTTTTAATCAATTAAAACCCATTTTAATAGATTAAAACAACATTGGAATGCACTCTGAGATAAGCAGAAACATTTTAAATCGATTAACACAAGTTTTAATTGATTAAAATTCAAAGAAAAGGTACTTTAGCACGAAAAAGTGAAGATTCAAATTTGAGTTGACTGTTGAAGGTCGCTAGGTGAGGAAATTTGAACCCAAGGAGATTTTAATCAATTGTAGAAGAAATAGAGAAGCTTTAATTGATCAAAGACAATTTTATCTAATTAACCTAAAGCAATGGGAATAGACAGAATGGTTTTAATCAATTAAAGCCAATTTTAATCAATTATCCTGAAGCACTAGGAGATAGACAAAAAGATTTTAATTGGTTAAAATCCATTTTAAAACTGCTTGAAGACAAAATAATGAATATATTAACTCTAAATTGCCTCTAATGGTTTGATTTCACTTTCTAAGTATAAATAGGCATTTAAACGATCATGAATGCATTAGAGAAGCACCCAAGAGTTTGATTGAGCCTAGAAGAGTAAAAAACTTCTCTTTTCAAGTGTATTCCACTCTTATTCTTAGAGAAATTGTTTGAGCTGAATCTTGTACACGTTAGAATAGCGAGGTGATCAATTATACTTTATCTTATTTTTGTTTGTTGTTTACTTAGAGTGTGTGAGGCACTCTAAGAGGTAGACTAAGCTTAAGAAAGCTTAGGGATTATTGTAAGGGTTTGGAGCTCGAGTTAGATGCCCACTTTATAAGAGCTTAGTGGAAGCTATTGATTCTAATGGTTTTAGTCAAGTTGGGTTGAAAATCCTTGATTAGGAAAATCAAGGTTGTGGATGTAGGTCAAGGGGACTGAATCACTATAAATATTGTGTTTTTCCACTTCTTTTAACCCTCTCTTTACTTGGTGTTCTTTAACCTCAACATGTCTTTAAGCTTTCCATCTCAAATCATTTAAAAGTTTTTTAAAACTCAAAGTGTTGCCTTCAAAATATTTTTAAGTGCTATTCACCCCTTATAGCACTTTTTTTAGGATCAAATAGTTATATCAAAGCATAACCTTTAATTTTAAGGCTTAACATTTTTAAGAGAAGATCCAATGGTTACCCAAAAATCAAATGTTGCTGAAGGTCGATTAATCCATAAATAGGCCTCTTCTATTTGATGGTATTAATTATCAATTTTGGAGTACTAGGAAATCAATCTATATTAAAACTATTTATTATGAGATGTGGGATGTTATCACAAAAGTTCCTTTCATTCCCACTAACACCAATTTAATCACTAGTGAGAAAATTCTCAAATTTTAAGAATAGTGGACTGAAGTTAAAATGAGAAAAATCTAAATTAATTTCAAAGCCATTAACACTCTTCATTATGCCTTAATTTCTATAGAGTTCAACAAAATACCTACTTGTACCACTAATGAAGAAATTTGGAAAAAACTTAGGATCATTCGTGAGGGGACTTTTCAAGTTAAGGAGTTCAAGATTACCCGTTCACCCATAACTATGAAATTTTTAAATGGAATTGGGAGAAGACATTAGCACCATGTATGATCGATTCATAAATATTGCTAACAAGCTCAATCAACTTGGGAAAGTTATTTTAGAACATGAGTTAGTGAAAAGGCTACTTAGAAGTCTACCAAAAAGCTGAAAACCAAATGTGATTACAATTCGAGAAGCCAAGGACCTTAATGTAATTTTTGTTGATAAGATATTTGGTTTACTACTCACACATAGTTAGAATGCAGGAAAAAGAAAAGAAGGAAGCTAAAGAGAGAAAGAAAAGTCTAGGTTTAAAATTAAGCTTACTTAAAGAAGAATTAGAAAGTCTCACAAGTGATGAGGAGGAAGAGCTAGCTATGATTGCTAGAAAATTTAAGAGATTCATGTGACAAAGAGACAAAAAGGATTAGAAGAAGAAAAAATTATAGAAAAGATCATGGTTCCTCATGGAAGAATAACTACAAGAATGAATCCAACAAAAAGGATGAAGTGGTGTGTTTTGAATCCAAGAAACCAGGCCATTTTAGTTCCGAATGTCAACTGCTCAAGAAGAAATCTTCAAAGAAGAATAAGAAGCCAAAGAAAGCAATGGTTGTAGAAACATAGTTAGATAATGACTCTGGTTTAGAAGATGAGAAAGAAAAGAATGAAGTAAAAGCCAACTTTTGCTTGGTGGTTAAAGATGAAGAACCTAACATAATGTTGTTGATTTTCATATGCAAGTGCACGTATTGCAAACAAGTAATCTAGTGATGAAGTAAAGTATTGTTCCCACAAAGAATTTGTTTTAATTCCTAATTGTTAAGTGTTAAACTTGTCACATCTTAATTTTATTCAAACGAATTTAAGAATGTAGAAAATTGAAGAACTAAAACTAAACTAAGATAAAATAAAACTTGCAAATAAACTAATTAAAATTAATAAATCAAAAGCTTAGAACCACAATATCATCTCAATGTTTCATCTTAATTTCTTTTATTCTTCCTTCACTAATAAGTTTAAGCTGTTAGACGCGGCTAGGCCATGGTCTATGATTATACATGGCAAGGCCATGGGTTATTATACATGGCAAGGCCACGAGTTGATATACGTGGTTGCAACCACATGATTTTTTCAATGTCGGCCAAAATCGTTAGGACTGCCATGGCTATGGGAATCTAGTGGAGGGGGGCCTCCCAGAGTGTTATTACATGAAAAAGGTCCACCGGTTGATTATTTATGGTTATCCACTCAAGAGCCTTGAGAGTTTTTAGACTTGCACTCTTTTGCATGGTGGAGAGATATTGTTTTTCTGCAGCTCCCCTTTTTAATTGAAAGCTTTCAGTGCTTTATATGTTGATCTTGAATTGATGTATATGGATGTACTTAGTTATTTTTACATGCCACAGATTTTAGGAGCGTGCGTGTTTTTATATGGCCATTTGTATTTATGAAGGAAATAAATGATTTCAATGATTGGAATCTATTTTACTATGCTTTGATTTTGGCATTGTTTGCCAAGGAAAGTATTGCACTATGATTTTTACGGCATTATGTTTACAAGGCACAAATACCTTATTTATTATGTGGTTTTATAAGTTTATCATTTTATACTCTAGTTTTATCCTTCAAATTATCTACTCTAAGCTTGTTTCCCATCTACGTCCTACTCATAGAGCCAATGATCATAGAGTCTATAAGATTCACCTTTTTATCTCCCTTTCTGTAGAGAAGTGATTAGCCTAGCGTGAATTAATCAGCATTTATTGTCCACGGCGAATAGGTAAAGGCATCTTATAGCACTTTTTTACGAGTCACTCTACTGCTAGACGTCAAGTCGTTCATAGTGTATTATGTTTTTGTAAATAAACACTAGTCTCAATGTAAATGTACAGTTAGAGATTAAAAACGATAATGTATTTTCACAATTATGTGGAATAAAGGTTAAGTCGATTTGTTACAACTTTTGTTCAAATCATATTACAAAGAGTTATGCAGTTCAAAGCAATTACATAGATTGGTGGAATAAGGCTTGTTCGAGACTTGGTGGGTTTTCTCGCAAGACTCAAACGCCTGTAGTGATCAAAGAACGGGTTGTTATAGCTTTCTTCTTGGCTTTGTTGTCGGATTAATACACACAAGTGCATGTGGCCATACAAGTAATATCAAGGTAGGTTGAGTATCATTTCCCATAGAGATTTGTACCTATTTTCACTAAGTATTAAATTTATGACAAAGTTAATCTTATTAAAGAACTCGATTTCAAATGATTAATTAAACTAAAAATGATTATTTGACTAAGTAAATAATGAATAATAAAATTTCATGAAGAGAAATTTTAACTCAAAAATTAGGATTAGGGTATCATTAAAAATTTCATCTGAATTTAATCATTCTCCTTAACTTAGATTAATGGGATACACAGTTAACTTAGAATTCATATTATGTGTAAGTCTCTATCGAGATCATGCATACATACCTTTTCAAAACTAATTCCATATGTCTATGTAAATTAATTAGAAAAAGTTCATTTTGTTCGTGTTCTAATTTGATTGCCTAAGGTATTTAGGTATACGTCTATCCTAAATATGAAGCTATCACCTAACTTCAAAGAGAATCGAACATAGGTTGTTCAAAGCAATGGTTTGTTCTAAACTCCCTTTGTCGAGTTGCATTTAGAGACCAAGACATTTGAACTGGTGAACAAGAAATGCCAAGGAATAAGTACAGAATTGAATAAACCATGCATCATCCATTAATTCTAAGTAAAGAGAAATCATATATTCAAACTGCATAATAAAATAACCCATAATCCTAGAAAAAAAATTTAGTTCATCATTTTTTCTACAATAGACATAATCATTTCAAAGAAAAGATCATTTTTACAGCTAAAGAACAAGAAAGAAATGAAGAATAAAACAATATCAAAGCCTCTTTCAATTCTTGATCTTTAGTCGCCTTTGATTTCTTCTCGTTTATTTTGTTAGAGAGTCTTTTTCTTTTCTCTTAAAAACCGCCATTCATTCCCTCTATGAGTCTCTAATCTCAGCTACTAAAAGTTTCTTCCTTATAATCGCCAAAAATACTAAAAACTCATTTTTCGATTAGTTGCATATTCATAATCCACGTCAGAGTGCTATGGCCTTACTCCATGGGCATTGTGACGCTGCTGCCTTGTATATTTTTTTTTCATGGTTTTTGAACTGGCATCTGCAACGACTTCTCCTTGATTGTTGCCAACGTCCGAGTCTTGCGAGAGAACTTGCCAAGTCCCGAACAAGCCTTAATAGAAAGTTTTATTAATACGTTATATTCATTCCACTAATATATGTAATCACTTTGAACAGTAGAACTCTTTGTAATATACTTAAAATGAAAAGTTGGACAAATTGACTAAACTTTTATTTCACATAATTGTAAAAATACATCAAGGTTTATAATTTTTTATTTATACACTTTCACATTTAGACCAATGACTATTTACAAACAAATACACTATAATTGACTCGACCTTTAGCAGCAGAGCGATTCAGAATAAAGTGCTATGAGATGCTTTTATCTATTCGTGGTGGACAATATATGCAGATGAATACATGCTAGGCTGATCACTTATCTGCAAAAAGGGAGATAAGGGGGTGAGTGTCATAGACTCAGTGATCATTGGCTCTGTAGCAGGGCATAGATAGGAAACAAGCTTAAAGCAGATAATTTGAAGGATAAACTAGAGAATAAAATAATAACTTTATAAAACCAAATAACAAATAAGGTATTTCTGTCTTATAAAAATAATGCTGTGAAAATCATAGTGCAATACTTTTCTTGGTAAACAATGCCAAAATCAAAGCATACTAAAATAGATTTGATCGTCGAAATCATTTATTTCTTTCATAAATACAAATGGCTATATAAAAACATCCACGCTCCCAAACCATATGGCATGTAAAAATAACTGAGTACATCCACAT
>NW_018397280.1:1512735-1519017 GCF_002168275.2 Theobroma umbraticum
ATGATCAACATATAAAGCACTAAAAGCTTTCAACTAAAAAGGGGACCTGCGAAAAAATAATATCTCTCCACCATGCAAAAGAGTATGAGTTTAAACAGTTTTAAGACTTTCGAGTAGGTAATCATAAATAATCAACCCGTAGACCTTTTTCCACATAATAACATCTGGAAGACCCACTTCCATTGGATTCCCAAAGCCATGGCCATCTTGACGATATTGGCTGACATCGGAGAAATCATGTGGTTGCAACTAAGTATATCAACTCGTGGCCTAGCCACGTATAACAACTCATGACTTTGCCACGTATAATCACAGATCATGGCCTAGCCATGTTTAACAGCCCAACGGCTATCCAAAAGGTTCTCTAGCTAAAGGTCACTTGTGTGCGAGGGTCACATTATCCTGATGTGACATTCGACCTACTATCGATGCTCTCAATTTGTTAAAACCGTTTCCAAAACCAAATTAATGTTTTTAAGAATTTTTCTTTTAATCATTTGAAAACAAGGTTCGGAATCTTTCAAAATTGTTTTTCACATTAAAATGGATGGTATACACATTTGCATAAAGTTCAGATTAAAACCGACTCACAAGAATTCAAATTTAAGCCATTTATCAAGTGCAATCAACTATGCACACTACACAAAGATTCAAAACATGGCTTTGATGCAAAACATTGCAAAAGGGCATGTTTCTTGGTTTCTAAAACACTTTACATATATGTATCTATATAGTGCACACAAACATCTTTCAAATCAATTCGCATCCACAATTGCCTATTGTTTGTACCAATTCATGCTTTCCACAAAAGCAATGTATAAATGATTCCGAACCATGTATTCAAATCACTCCCCTAATTTAATTCAAATACAATCATTGTGTGTGACCTATTAGGTTCTTAAGATGTTGGCAACAAAATTGATTAATGACTTAATTGATTAATATAAATTTCAATCAATTAATTTATAATCAATTTCATAGACTAAGATTGGCATCTAGCAATGCATCATGGGCACCTAATTGTTAAGACAATCAAAATTTTAACAACCTTTCAATGTATAGTCTATTAGTGTTATTCATTCCCTCATCATATATCCCAAATATGATAAAAGCTAGGTACAACATCTACTTTTATTGACCTCCATATTCGTTCTTACAGTTATAGCATTAGCTTTATCAAGACTTATGATATCTTTTCATAATCTCCAAGTTGCCTTGGCCAAGGACTTTAATAAGCTAATGTTAACTAAAAACTAATAGGATATATCTTTTCAAGCACTTAAGGCAATGATTCTTATCTTGACCGATCATTTGCCTTCACACACTTCATATTATAGCCAAAAACATCCTATTTAGGCATCCTTGTTAGGCATTTGTAAAGATGAAATTAAAGCATAGCACTCCACATATAAGACAAACTGGTGTCCTAAGTCTAGGGAGTATTTACACAACTGACACATGAGAAGTGTTGCATAGACACTGGAGTGTATTACCAAATGCACTTCTCATGGCAGGTCATGTTTAGTGAACTTGTTCTCTTAGGCAAGCACCTACATTCTAGTTCTAAGTATCTTTATATTTCAATCTATGAGATCGATTGCTTACTTTCAAAGTGAGGAACATAGAATATCTGAATCTTTAAGCATAATTGATGTCCAGTTTCAATGATACATTGACCAGGAACATTTTGAGATTATGCTTTGATGCATAAATATTTCATAACTACAACTCATTACAGTTCCCTTGTAAGGCAAATTAATGTCATGGACTTCATCTAATTAGACTTATAACTCATTATAGTTAATGTCTTATTGATGAAGAAAAATCTCTAATCATTCAATATGAATGATATTGTTGCATGATTGGAACCAAGCCTTAACCAATCTCATTAACTACAAGGCTCATCCCAACATATACATCTTTAGGCAAAGGTAAAAATAAAAGGGGCCTTAGGCATTTCACCCATTTCAAAAGAAAACCCATTTTTTCTTTTTCTCTCTCTAACCCTTTAAAACTCAAAACTCCCAAATATTGTTTGAAGCTCATTTGAGCTAGATCTAAGCTTGAGAGCTGATTTGGAGGCAAGATTACACATTTTTACTAATTGATTTTTGATTTAATTGGTTAATAACCTCGAATCTAAATACTTTTAGATTTAGTATAATTCTTTCCCCTTGAGTTTATGGATGATTTGGAGCTTAAGTTTGGGTAATCCAACTACCAGGGTAAGGATTTCACTCATCATGAAAGGATTTGAGCTTATTTGTTGAGTTAGGTTATTTTGAGAAGTTGGATATTTTTGAAAGTTAGGAAAAGAAAATACTTATGATGTTTGCTATGTTTAAGGGGGAGTTGGAGATAAATAACTCATTGGTGAGCTAATAGACAATTGGAGGTTATGGATTGGAGCTTAACTGTGGAGCGCCTTTGAATTGTTACAGTGAGTGGGATTTATTGTTTGAGTAAAATGCATGTGACACATGACAAATTGGCAAATGCACTACCATGAGACTTAAATGTTATGTGAATGCCTAGACCAAAGAACTATATATATATGTATATGTGAATATAATTGCCTAAATGAATGTGCCTAGGCTAGAGGATGAAATATATATATGTGAACTGTATGTGCTGTGTTGTGTGGCTAGTGCCAGCCACATTGTGTCCTATGTCTAGGAGTAGTTTACTTTAGAAATTTAACCTCATGGAGGAGGATGATTATTTGATGCCTTAGAAATTTAAGGGCATTTAGAATTGTATTAAGCTCATAAATGATTAAAGCTCATCACGTATGTGTTGTGGTTTATGTGGACATATGGAATTGTTGAAGGCATGATAGCCTTGTTTGTGATTATGAGGTGGAACTAAAAAGGTATTTAAGGCTATTAAGCCATGATATTTAATGTGAGTTGTTTAAATATACGTGGCTAGGGAACCAGATTAATACGTAAATTATGACTTGAGAATTATAGGCCAGTGATGGCCCATGAGTTTGCTGATGTTTCGTCTGATAGGTGAATTCTAGAGGTTGATCTAATTTGATGTTGAGTAGAGTCCTACCCCTGAGACTATGTGCGCGCTTGCAGGGATGGTGGTAAGTAGGGACGGTGGTGTTAGTCTTGCCTGTGATTCACACTTGTAGTGTTTTGATGCCACCTGTAGAGATTAGTTTTGGGGATTCCATTCGTTGGGAGATTACTAAAAATGATGATTATGTATGTGATGCGACTTATTTGAGATTAATTCGAGTGATGCCGTTCATTGGGAGATTACTTTAGATGATGATTTGATTCTCTGCTTGTTGCTTCGACACGCACGTGATTTGAATCTCCATTAGCAACTTTGTCTTTGAGCATGATTTGACTCCGTCAGCTAGCCACCGTACATGATTTGACTATGTCCAGTAAGGACCACTCAAAAATTGTGATTTGATTTTTGAATGATTTGTCATAGCCTTGGATAGGCTTTGATAAATAAGATTTGAAATTGATATGATACCTTGACAACTAGTGTGTGCCTATGGATATTTACTTTGATGCAGCTTTGAGGTTGAGCCTAATGATATATGTCTCCCAATGTGGAGACTCTTTAGAGATGATTGATGTGCCCTTAACATTGGAAAGAGATGATTGAAATATGACTAATATTTGATGAAAAGCTTCGAGGTAAGCAAATTATATGTATATGGGTTTTGAGGACGTGCTCAAGAATTAAGGTGTGTTTAAAGAGCCTAGTTTGATGACAACTTTTAGGTTAAGCCTTAATTTGATATGCTTTGATGCGGTGGCGTCGAGTTTGGAAAATTATGAATGTGATATGTTGTTGAATAATAGTTCAGCAAGGCATAATATGATGAGATGTACATGTGGGATATTAGGATGATCCTTGTACCTTTGTCTTTGAAGATGTTTGATAGGCAGGCAAGGTTGCCTCTTGACTGGATATGCTTTATGTGTTTGAGTATATGTTATATTATGCTATGTTAACATCCTTTCACTAAGTATTAGATGACTCACCCCTCTGGTGTACCGTGTGCAGATAATGTTGGTATATGCCCTAGATTATGAGATCGATAAGCATCAAAGCAATATTCCTAAAATTGTTCCTAGTCATTGCATTGTCAAGACATGGCATAAACACTGCTCAAAGACTAGTACATGTTAAGCCTCCTTACTTGGGAAGTAAGCAATCAATCTCATAGATTAAAATGTATGGAATACTTAAGGATAACATGTGGGTTCTTGTTAAACAAGAAGTTCACTGAACATGACCGGCTATGAGAATTTCATGTGGTATTTTAGTCAAGTTTCTATGGAGCATGTTCTCATGTGATAGTTGCACAACTAGTCCCTGGATTTGAGACACCATGTCATCTTGTATGGGGAATGATATACGTTAATTTCATTTTTACGGGTTTGGAGGTGACCAGATGCCTAAACAAGGTGTTTTTGGGTATGTGATGAACCATATGAAGGTGCATCAGTGATCAAAAGAGGATTCATCATCTGAAGTTATATAAGGGGATGTATCTCACTTGTTCTTAATTCTTGATTAACTTGTATAAAGTCTTTGGCCAAAGCATGATGAATTTGAGGAAAGTTAGATTCCTAAGTTCATAAGTTTAGCCATGAATTATGAGAACTAATATGGAATGTCATAACTAGACATTGATCCATGCTTTATGACATATCTAGGATATTTGATGAAAGGATCATATTGCACTAAGGTGCTTATCACTGAAGGGCTTTGTCAAATTCTTTAATTGACTATCTAACATTAAAGTGGTTATGATGTGTTGCTGGATATTGCTCATGATCTATAAATATAAATCAATTATCAAATTGTAACATCTTTACAATTCTCTTAGTAAGCCTTTATATTCCATGGGCTTCTTCCAATCAGTACTTAATAGCTCTTTATTATTGCACTAATATAAAGAAAAACCCCTATCACATAATGTTATGTGATTAAGTATGCATTAAATGACAATATATCCTTTGATCAATCCAATTGACATTAGGGCATATACCAACAATCTCTTACTTGCACTTGAGTCAATTGCTAATGTATCCAATATCGAACTCTTTCACTTAGCACTTGTGTCTCTACTAAGATAAGTAAATTTTCAATATTTAGGAATATGTTAATTTATATGTTTGACAATATCCATCGTCATAATCGAAATACTAATTTAGATCACAATGAGACTTTGATTCCATTATTATGGATCTTTTAGTTACTTTAAGAACTTAGAATTATTTATAGGTTTATTAACCAATGATCCAAATATGTCTCCTTTGTAGCATAAATAAAAGGTTTGCATTCGATTATAGATATAATCATGTAGTTATCTTTTGTTTTGGAACCATTTGAATATAGCTGCTCAATCATGACTTGATGTCCCTTTTAACCCTCAGGATTCTCTCTATGTTAAACTCCTTTAACATGTCATCCTAAATTCTTTTGTTAACACTTGAGTTCCCTTTTAGGCTCTAACCTTTAGTCCTGTTTTGTTTTTTAAGACTAGCAAATACATATTATACACTTTTAATGAGTAACTTATCTTACCTACTTACCTTATGATTTGCACAAAATAAGTTTATTGTATTCAATATATTCAACTACTTGGAATTTATTACATTGAATAGAGAGTATTAGTCGATTATTCATGTTGGATCATTTACTAGACTTTTCTTATATGAATAGTGCATCAATATGGATCTACTAATGGTTTGCGTTTACTAGATAAATTATGCATCCTAATGCATTCCATTAAATCAATCTTTATGCGTAGATTTTATCTATTGAACTTCATAATTTCATGACCCTTGACCTTTAAGGTGTCATTAACTCCCACTTGAAATCTTACCAAGTAACCTTATTTACTTTCCTTTGGGGCATTATATCCATAGCTTTTATGTATATTTACATAAAATAAGCCATTCATCATTGGTTATGGGATGAAATCCTCTCAAAGTTTAGTTCTTGCAATTAACTGGGTTTGGAATGCTTTGTGATTCATCTCTTATGAATTTAAAATGACAATAAATTGTTATTTAATTCTAAGCAATCTTAATTTTTAGCTGATAAAAATGATTTTTTCATAATTTTAGAATACGTTTGCTATGGTGTATGGGAGCTGTAATATTCAATTCAGCCAAACTTTTTTGATTTTGTTCTTCAAATCAAAATTTAGATTTTAACTTTTGTGATATTTTTATTGAATCCAAATGGGGGGGTTGATAACTCTATTATATAGTGTTATTTTGACACATTTTGGGG
>NW_018397280.1:1519027-1519132 GCF_002168275.2 Theobroma umbraticum
CTAGATCTTTGAGATTTTAGGTTAGGAGTTTAGCATTTTAAGTGTTTTTCTAGTTTAAGTTTTGATTACTTGTTAAGTTATTAATTTAAGTTATTTTAGTTAAAT
>NW_018397280.1:1519142-1519406 GCF_002168275.2 Theobroma umbraticum
TTTGTTTTAAATTACTTTAAGAGTAGTTATTGCTAATTTTTATTATGGCTTTTGTAGGAAATTGATGTAAAAGGCTCATTTGATGAAAATCAGTGCAACTATGATGATGACTTCATTCGTAAATATTTCGATGTTTTGACCATATCTCTTTCTAAAAAGTTCCAAATGAGGTGATTGTTGGACCACTAGAATTCCAAGAAGAAGGGTTACAACGTTTATATTTACCAATTCACTCATTTATGATTGGATCATGGTCAAAATATT
>NW_018397280.1:1519416-1519634 GCF_002168275.2 Theobroma umbraticum
GGAGCACTGCAGCAGTATGCAAGGGCCGAACATGATGCGGTATTTGAAGCATATCTCTCAATCCACAAGTCCAATTGATGTGATTATTGATTCATTGGAAAATTAAGAGACAGGGATAAAACTTTTATGTACTACTTTGCCATGTTCAGAACATATCAGGGTAAAACTCATGTTTAATGTTGGTAGACTGCCACAGTGCTGGGAGAACAAGGCTGCAG
>NW_018397280.1:1519644-1519869 GCF_002168275.2 Theobroma umbraticum
AGGAAGCACACATACAAATTTCCAGTGAGGTCAGCGCTGCAGCGCTGGAGACGTAGCGCCGCAGCGCTGGACGACTTTCCAAAAATAAAAGAAGTTGACGGGATTTTGGAAATTAGGTTACTCGGAGCCTATTTAAGGGACCATTTTCAGAGATTTTGAGGAAGAGGCAGCAAACAACTATTCTGGAGATTGGAAGCTAAGAACAAAGCAAGAAAATAAGAGAAT
>NW_018397280.1:1520137-1520276 GCF_002168275.2 Theobroma umbraticum
TTTAGGAACCTAAACAAACTTGGAAAAAGGAGTTTAGTGTATACTAAAATTGGGATAGCTTATGATCATATTAGTTGATTTGCGCATAGGATAGGGATATACCTATAGGCCATATGTAGCTAGATTAGAGCCTGAACTT
>NW_018397280.1:1520588-1520858 GCF_002168275.2 Theobroma umbraticum
TAGTAAAATTTTAGATCAATTCCCTATGGGATCGATTCTCTACTTACTAATATACTGTCTATTCGATACGTATACCTGCGTAGTAGAATTTTAACTAATAAGTTTTTAGCGCCGTTGCCGGGGAATTGTTTTTAGAATTTTTACTAATACTAATACCAAGAAAATTAGTCTTAATTCAAATTTTTTTATTTTATTTTCAGGTACTTTTGGTTGGGGTGATGAACTATTGTAACTATCAGTGGACATCTGAACAATTTGTGTCTAGGAGGG
>NW_018397280.1:1520868-1520956 GCF_002168275.2 Theobroma umbraticum
TTATGAATTGGCTATCAGTGCTTTGGCCACCTAAGTAGATGCTTTGTCTCAAAAAATTGATTCTTGGGGTATTAATGTTTTTCAAAGT
>NW_018397280.1:1520966-1521116 GCF_002168275.2 Theobroma umbraticum
CATGCAAGCTTTGTGGAGATAGGCATCCAAGTGATTGTTGTCCAACCTATTCCGAATCAATGCAATTTTGATGGAAGCTTCAATGGGCAGCAAAAGAATTCATACTCCAATAGTTACAACTCATGGTGGAATCACCCAAATTTTTCATGG
>NW_018397280.1:1521479-1521594 GCF_002168275.2 Theobroma umbraticum
GGAAGTATCTACACCACCACAAGTCAAGCCATATGTGCCTCCTATTCCTTTCCTGGATATAGTTGATGAGTTACCTAAAGAGGCTATTGACATGGAAAATCCAAAGAAACTCCTT
>NW_018397280.1:1521604-1521686 GCF_002168275.2 Theobroma umbraticum
CCACCATCATGGGTTGAGCAAGCACTAAATCTTGAGTTAAAGCCACTGCAACCTCATCTTAAGAGGAGACTACTTTCACATC
>NW_018397280.1:1522043-1522200 GCF_002168275.2 Theobroma umbraticum
GCAATTTAAGTTTGGGGGAAGGTTTTATTATTATTAGTTTTTGTGATAGTTTAGATTAGTTTATTTTCGTTAATTTTTTTTATTTCAGCTAGATTTACTTGTGCCAGTTTCATTTAATTTACCTATCCAATGATGAGAACTTAGTTATATTCCTATC
>NW_018397280.1:1522436-1522630 GCF_002168275.2 Theobroma umbraticum
AATTATGTATTAAGTTCTAGAATTTGTTTAATTCTCTCTCGAGGTGAAATCCTAGGCTATATTTAGTTAAGGAGATGATTTAGGCCATTTTTGGACTAATTGAGCCTTTTGTGGCCTTCCTTTACATAAATTATCCTTAGTTTCCCCCTTTTGAGCCTAATGACATCATTTCTTTGTTTGAACACTTAATTTTT
>NW_018397280.1:1522706-1522803 GCF_002168275.2 Theobroma umbraticum
TGTTATGAACCACATAGTGAAAGAAGTAGTCAAGATGAAAAAAAAATTGATGAAAAGTTCAAAAATATGATTGTATTCATCTCATTACCCAATAAAA
>NW_018397280.1:1522903-1523093 GCF_002168275.2 Theobroma umbraticum
TTTTTATGTGTGATGCTTTGTTTTGGTTTTATTGAATATTATGTAAAGAAAACACCTCTCAACAACCAAAAATTAGATTTGAAGGCTTCCAAGATAAAAAATAGCTCAAAAATCTCAAGAAAACTTTGCATATTTTCTGCATTTCACTCCACTCTTTGTAACAGAGGTAAGAACTTCATCTTGTACTATC
>NW_018397280.1:1523468-1523601 GCF_002168275.2 Theobroma umbraticum
AAAAACCATTGTTGAAGGTTGTGGCTGAGCTTGTGAAAAGCCATTGTAAAAGCTGGGTGAAAGCTTCGGAATTTCACCTTTTATAGTGATTTAGTTTGAAAAATCCTTGGTTGAACAATCAAAGTAGTGGATG
>NW_018397280.1:1523788-1523988 GCF_002168275.2 Theobroma umbraticum
TAGATTATTCCTTATCTTGCATTTAACTTCCCATTATTGAAGTTAAACTTCCCCCCAAATAGAGGTCTAATTTTGTAAAAGACAAAAAGTGCTATTCACCCCCCTCTAGCACATTTATTTGGGACCAACACTAACTCAATAAGAAATTTAAAGATTAAATTTCTCAAAATAGTAAAAAAGGGCTATTATTTTGATAAAAT
>NW_018397280.1:1523998-1524357 GCF_002168275.2 Theobroma umbraticum
ATCATATAAAATTCTAAAACCTTGTGTTTATGATTATATAATTTGCATTAATGACTAATAATTATATGCATTGATTTATGTAGGATATAAATCTATCATGGTGAATAGTTTGTCACTTAGAAGCATACTTGATGTAAACAAGTTAACAAGCCCAAATTTCAATGACTGATTTCATAATATCAAGATTGTCTTAAAATAAGAGAAAAAGGCTATGTCTTGGATGGTCCTATTCTCGAGGAACCTAGCGATTATGCTACAAATGAGGAAAATGAGGCTTATAGAGTTTATATGGATGATCTCAAACAAACCACATGTGTGATGTTGGCTAGTATGGCTCCAGATCTACAAAAGCAACATGA
>NW_018397280.1:1524367-1524996 GCF_002168275.2 Theobroma umbraticum
GCTCTAGATATTATCCTAAACCTTAGAGAAATGTTCGATAAGGAAAGTCGCATAGAGAGATTCAACATTTCAAAAAAATTGTTTCAATGTAAAATGTCTGAGGGAAGCATAGTAAGGCCTCACGTGCTTAAGATGATAGAATATATCACTCGACTTGAGTAGTTGGGTTGGGTTATGGATCATGATTTGAGCATAGACTTTATACTTTCTTCACTACCAGAGAGCTATTCACAGTTTGTGATGAACTTTAACATGAACTAGATTGAGATAACCCTTTTAGGCTTATTGAATAAGCTCACACAAGCTAAGAACACCATTGCAAAGGAAAAGCCTTTAGTTTATCTTGTCTCTTTTAGGAAAAATAAAAATAAGGAAAAAAAATTTCTAAGAAAGAGAAGCATGAAAAAGCATCAACTTCAAAAGGAATAAAGCCTATTAGAGGAGTGGAGAAGGACAAGGACATTGACAAATATCATTTTCGTGGCAAACTTGGGCATTAGAGGCGTAATTGCAAGGATTATCTTGAATCCATCAAAGGAAAAAAAACAAAAGGAAGCTTCCACATCAAGTATGAATCATATGATGATTTATTTTCCACTACTTGGTATATGATACCTTACTCTTTATTA
>NW_018397280.1:1525006-1525110 GCF_002168275.2 Theobroma umbraticum
TATGTATGACATATTGAAGGAACTAATGACAAGGTGTAGTGAAGAATAGGACCATGAAGGCGACAACCATAGTTAATGGTGATCAAGCTTGTCGACCTAGATTA
>NW_018397280.1:1525120-1525263 GCF_002168275.2 Theobroma umbraticum
CAATAAATAATTTTAGAACATTGAATGTTTTCATGTAATGATTGTCAAGATGAGATGTTTTTGGTTTTGGACCTATGGCTTTATATTACGTTTAGGAAACATAGATTTATATTTTGCTAGCATAAGATGCTTAGCTTATATAT
>NW_018397280.1:1525644-1525887 GCF_002168275.2 Theobroma umbraticum
GATGAATTACAAAGCATTCCAAACCCAATTAATTGCATGAATTAACCTTTAATAAGATTTCATCCCATAACTAGTGATGAACATATAATATGTATCTATCCATAAAAGTTATGGATATAATGTCCAAAAGGAAAATGAATAAGTTTACTTGGCAAGATTTCTATACATGATAGAAATAGGGATAGTTAATGACACTTTCAAGGTCAAAGGTTATGCAATTATGAAATCCAATAGATGAGATCT
>NW_018397280.1:1525970-1526047 GCF_002168275.2 Theobroma umbraticum
GCATATTAATGCACTACTCATGTAAGATGAGCCTACTAAATAATCCAACATGAATGATTGGATAATAATCTCTATTC
>NW_018397280.1:1526057-1526207 GCF_002168275.2 Theobroma umbraticum
ATTCAAAATAGTTGAATACATTGAATAAGATAAACATATTTTATGCGCATCATAAGGTTAGTGGGTGTAAGATAAGTTACTCATTAAAAGTGCATAAGATACATTTTTAGTCTAAGAAAAAACAAATGGGACTAAAGAGTTAGAGCCTAA
>NW_018397280.1:1526307-1526417 GCF_002168275.2 Theobroma umbraticum
CTATTTAAGGGACCTTTTTCAGAGATTTTGAAGAAGAGGCAGCAAGCAACTATTCTGGAAATTGGAAGCTTAGAACAAAGCAAGAAAATAAGAGAATTGGAGGGAGAATC
>NW_018397280.1:1526427-1540731 GCF_002168275.2 Theobroma umbraticum
AGCTCTAACTATTAGTTTTCTCTTTACTTTTGTGTTTTTCTTATTTTCTTTTACTTGGATTTATGGCTAAATTTCTTTGGATATTGTCTTTATTAGATGTTCTGAGCTAATTTATTTTACTAGGATTGCAATTGAACTCACATGTAATCTAAATTTTTAATCTCTTTCTTGCTTATTTTCAATGGGATTTGAATTGTTTATTTCAATTTATTCTTAATACTTTTAATTGCTTGGCCATCAGTTAAATTGATTTAGGAACCTAAACAAACTTGGGAAAAGGAGTTTAGTGTAGACTAAAATTAGGATAGCGTATGATCATATTACTTGATTTGCGTATAGGATAGGGATATACCTATAGACCATATGTAGCCAGATTAAAGCCTGAACTTAATGAGTCTGTTTTAATTTCAATTCACATAGGGATATAGTGTTTTGGTTCAAATAGATATTTTGATAAGATGAGTCGGGAAACCTTTATAAATAATTTAGGACTCTAGGTTAACAATTCAACCCATTGAAATAAGTTAAGGAAGAGAGGTAAGATTTAGATGAAGTGTGAGGGATATTGTAATCCTAGGCTTATTTGATTTGCTATTTGCCCAATTATCTTTTGCTTTAATTTTTAATTAAATTAGTTTTAGTTGAGTAATTTTAAGTTCAATTAGAATTCAGATTTTAATTATTTGAATAAAACTAAATTATTCTAATTTTAGTACTTAGTAAAATTTTGGATCAATTCTCTGTGGGATCGGTTCTCTACTTACTAATATACTTTCTATTCGATACATACACTTGTATAGTTGAATTTTAACTGACAGGGGTTATTTGCTTATTTACATTAAATATCTTAAGTAAATAGAGCATATAAAGTGAAGAGGACATTTACTTAAATGGTATTTAACGTAAATAAGCTATGCAGGTTTTTATAAGTAAACTGCCTTAGAAATAGCATTTTGTCTCAAATGTATTGAGACATGTTCATGATGTATAAATGCATTTAGCCCAGAAAAGGTGTCTGATGAACATGTAACGATACATGCTCATAATGTATGGATAGATTTTCTCTCGAACCAAATGTATCAATGTATCAATACATTGGACAATATATTGATACATTCGCCAATATATTCATACATTTTATCGAATTTAGAAAAATAAAAAGGGGTAAAAGCATATTTTCACACCCCAACTTATAAATATATCACATATTTCAACGGTTGGCAACCCTTTGTTGCATCTGCAAGGTAAAACCCGAACTCTTAAGCTCTTCCAACTTAGTTTTAACTCAAGTATTCATTTTTGATGATTAAATGATATGGTTTTGATTTGTTATAAAAAAGGTGACATTTTTAAGCTTTGGAAACTTTAAATCTTGATTTCTAGTTTCTGAAAATATGATTTTGTTGCTTAGATTTTCCGTTGGTGATTAAATCTTAAAGGCTTTGTAATTTTCTTATGCATCTAAGCTCATTTAAGGAAAGGATAAAAGATTTATGGGTTTCTAAGAATGGGTTTCGCTAGAAAATTAGTTTAGCAAAAAGCAAGTAATTTCAAAAGTGCCTAGAATGATTATTATGAGATTTTTATTCTAAGAAATGATTGTGATGATTGTTGTATGATAGGAACACTTGAAAACTCCACGGATAACGCCGAAATAGAGTTGTGATTGGAGCTAGGAATCAACTCTCTAGTTAGGTAAATGGATCCACCTTTTCAAGTATTTTGGTATGTAAAGTTAGCATGACTTCTATGGAAATGGTTGTTTAAGCCTGTTGAAAAATATTTCCATAAATCGTTTATTAAAGGATTTGAACTATAATGTTTTATGAAGTTTTGAATGAAATGCTCGAATGACTTGATTTGATAATGATTGCGATATGTGTGACACAATGATTTTCAAATTGTTTAAGAATCTATTATATTTGTAAAGATGCTGCTATGTATTAGCTTTTAACAAAGAGGGATAAGCCCTTTCAAGTTTGTAGTCCACTCGATTACTCCGACCTTCAGGCTTGTGTGGGTATGAAATATTTCTATGGCTAATGTGTGAATATTATTATGCACATGTTGTATATGATGTCGCATGATAAGAATGTTGGATGCATGAGCCCCATTTATGAGATAGTAACATGCATGCTATGAAATGTGTGATTGGATAGTCATATACACTATAGGCTAAACATGTGAGTCATTTATGAGATTGTAACATACATGGCATAAAATGTATGTGTTGGGATAGTCATATACACTATAGGCTAAGCATGTGGGTTATTATGAGGTTATGAAATGCATGCCATGAGATATATGTGTTGGGATAGTCATAAACACTATGAGCTAAGCATGTCAACTATTTATGAGATATGAAATGCATGCCATGAGATGTATGTGTTGAGATAGTCATATGCACTTTGGGCTAAGTATGTAAGTGATTTATGAGGTTATGAAATGTATGCCATGAGATGAATGTGTTGAGATAATCATATACACTATGGGCTAAGAATGATGATGATTTATGAAAATGTTATATGTTCATGACGCAAGCTATGGATGAGAATGATCCTAAGATTAAGAAATCTTATGATGATTGTCGGTGAGGCTGAAGTGCCACTCACGCAGCTTTGATGATTGTTAATGCAAGGTGAATCAGACGGTAGTTAGAACTTTGTCCACTACTCACTTAAGTGGGGTGGGGCCACGTAATAGATTGCAGATGAGGTCAATGTGCCATTCACGAGAGGGCACTAAGAACCCAAAATAGTGGCGGTTAAGCCACTATTTGCTAGAACGGGATAGACCTACTCATAGAGTAGGAGACAAATGACAAATGAGATTAATAAGTTGGAGAAATGATTGAATGAGTATTGCCTCATGATTTAAGCTTAAATGCCTAGTTTATGATTATGTAAGTATTGATGATGTTATTTACACAATAATTTTGTGATATTGGCTTAGTTAGGTAAAACGTTAGCCTAGAGAATGATCCCTCAAAGATAGAAAGACTTTTGAATGAGTTGGATTCAAGAAAATGCCTAGAAAGTTGGATTCTGTGGCAAAAGTATCCATACATATGAAGTATGTATTGATACATTTTCAACAAAATGTTATAAGAGGCATTCTCTGTGAAATGCATTAACACATTGCTAAGGTTATCGATAAACTCCTTGTATGTATTGATACATTCCAAAATGTATCAATAGAATTATTTTAGAATTGGCTTCTTAATTGATTTTAGAGAGGTTTTCATCATTAAATGGTTTTTAATGAATTATGCAAAGATGTTTTCCATGCAACGTTATTCAAAGGGTGACTAAATGCTATGTTTCATGAACATCATGGTAATGTGACAGGATTTGTGAATCATATGTATTTATAATTGCATGGTCACAAAAAAGACATATCCCCTAGCTTGTCCTCTTCTTCATATCCACTCACAAAGTCTTTGTGACTCACTCGTTATTTTCCCTCACTATTTTTGTTACAGATTATTGATAGCACTTTTTTGCTAGCAGTTAGTGTCATGGAGACGTGATCCGTTTATTTCTCATTTGGTAGGTGTTTAGCAGCCCCTCGATGCCTAGTGAGTCAGGTCATGTTTCACTGACGAGTTAGTCTATGTTACGTTTATGTTTATAGACTATGAACATGTTTTATGAATCATGAGCATGTTACAGTAATGTAGCCAACTATTTGGGCATATTACATTATAAGTCTTATGTTAAATGTACAAAATGGCTTAAGAACCCATATGGACAGCTGAGGGTGTTGACACATATAAATATTACGATGCATTGGAAATGTGGCACTCTACTAATATATGAAATGTTGCACTTGCAATAATATGTTGAGAAGTTCCATATATATGTAATGTTGCGTATGATGGTATGCATGAGTTGATATAGTACCCCTATGAATGTTTAGGTATGCTTTCGCATTGATGAACGTTTAATGATGAACGTTAAAGAGGCTTGCTTGGGCCTAGCGGGCTATTCCCATCTAGGTTCATGCATCGGTTATGTTCCACCATAAAATGGGATGTCACACCTTGCAATTATGCCTCCAATAGAAATGACATTTGTCATGGTCCTTGTCTTTCTTCACTCCTCTAGTAGGCTTCATACCTTTCAAAGTTTATGCCTTTTCACCCTTGTCTTTCTTAGAAAATTTTCTTTTCTTACTTTTATTTTTTGTAGAAGAGACAAGATGAACTAAAGGCTTCTCTTTCACAATGGTGCTCTCAGCCTATGTAAGAATATTCAATAAGCCTAAAAGGGTCACCTCAATCTTGTTCATGTTAAAATTCAACGCAAATTGTGAATAGTTCTTTGGCAGTGGAGAAAGTACAAGGTCTATGCTCAAATCATGATCCATGGTCCAACCCAACTGCTCGAGTCCAGTGATATATCCTATCATTTCAAGCACATAAGGCCTTATTAGGCTTCCCTTAAGCATCTTACATCGGAATAATTACCTTGAAATATTAGATCTTTCTATACGACTTTCTTTATCAAACATTTCTTTAAGGTGTAGGATAATATTCAGGGCATTCATAGCTTCATGTTACTTTTGAAGATTTGGAGCCATACTAGCCAACATCACACTTATGGCTTGATTGAGATCATCCATATAAACTCTATAGGCCTCGTTTTCCTCTTTTGTAGCATCATCTCTAGGTTCCTCAAGAACAAGACCATCTAGAACACAAGTCTTTTTCTCTTGTTTCAAGGCAATCTTGATATTACGAAACTTGTCAATAAAATTTGGGCATGTCAACTTGTTTGCATCAAGTATGCTTCTAAGTGACAAGCTGTTCACCATGATTGATTTATATCCTATATAAACAAACATAAACTTAGTCATTAATGTAGATTATGTAATCATAAAGACAAGGTTTAAAAATCATATATGATTATTCTCAATATTAAATCAAATTAATAGCCATCTTCGAATGTTTCGAGAAATTTAACCTTTAAACTACTTACTAAGCTAGGCTCTTTTCATCCCATTATGACCTTGAGTGACTTAAGAAGCCATAATGAAACTAATTAGGTAGGTACTTAGGTTACCAATGGTGTCTTATACAATTCCTAGATTAGTGAAGTAACAACTCCTTGTCTAAATGTATCATATACATTATGCCTAACTATGCCTCTTATGCTATGACATCATGTGTGACACATCAAAACAACATGGTAGTAGTTGAGTAAAACCCACTAATAAATCAAACGTACTCATGTAAAAGTTTGGCCTTGAGTGACTCAACAAGTCTTTAGTTAAAAGAGCAGCCTAGTTATCTTGTTATATGATGGAATGAAATGTTTGGTCTTAATATATTAATGAGGGATTTGATTTATTAATTTATTAATTAATGTATCATTGATTTGATGTTGTTAACATGCATAGCATTTATTTCCTTTCATATATATCATATATATATATATACAAAAAAAATAAATCAATCCCATGCCAACTACTAGGATGATTATGGGCTTTACTAATTCTAATTTTCTCTAGCCATTAAGGAAATTAGTTGGTCAAATTCCAGGGGATTTTACAAACATCATCTTTAAGCGTTGCTTGTAATCTCCTTGAATCTCCATGGTGCCTTTGGACCTCCATCTTTATGTTACAAAATTTTTTTTTATCTAACTCTTGTTTTACACTTTGATGTAACTAATTACATTCTATAATCAACAAACCTCGAGTTACATTCGAGGAGAGTTAAGTGAGAAAAGAATTTTACAACCCAATAGAAAATAAGAGTAAGGTATGGTGCGTAGACCCTATTTCAAAACAAATATGATGAGAAATAAATTTAACCACCCATGACCTAATCTTCTAAGGTTTAAGTCCATAACTATGCTCATGCTTTATAATCACAACCAAAAGCATAGAAACAAATGCAAACTCAATATCACTTGGTGATGTTGTGTGTTATTTGAGAAAAGCATTAATTAACTTATTTAATGTGCTTGACTCAAATTATTAGGTATTGTTTTATTTAAAATTATTGTTTAAGAAATTCTCATTTTCAAAACATTTAAAAGTAAACCTTTTACTCCTTTTGCTTAAATAGAAATCCATTGAAATAAAACTTTACATTTTAAGACTTTCAGTTTTAATTATGGATCTTTCCATAATTAAAACTATTTTTAATTTTGGAAACCTCTGTATTTTAGGTAAATTTCCTAAAATATATCCAAGACAACATTTTAATTTCTAACATTTAGAACATTGATTATTTCCTAAATTGTATCTTGTTCAAGTTACCTAAATGGTGACTTAACAAATTTGGGAAACTTCTAGTCGAACCAAAATTTTAAGGAAAGTTCAATGCTATCACATAATTTTTGAAATTTCTTTTAAAGTAGGAAACAATTTCCTATTTTCTATAATTCACCCAAAATTCAAGTTCTATCCTTAATTTTAGGAATTTACTTTAAAGTAGGAAACAATTTCTTAATTTTTATGAATCACCCAAAACTAAAATAGATTGTATTTAAGTGCTCTTAAAACTCCATAAATCATGAATCAAACTCATGAAAAAGTTGTTGAAAATTTCTAGTAAGTGTGTTTAACTCTTAACAACAAAATTCATGAAGAATTAAGCCACCAAAACAATCATAGTTCCCCAACATTTTCTGCATTGAATCTTTGTTTTTTGGGAACTCGGAAACATGAATTTTTATGAAACTCTTTCATACTAAATCAAGTTTAGCCGAAGCATGTAGTAATTTAATTTGATAAAGCTAATTTTTAACAATTTAAAACTACTCATAACGCTTGCCCAATGTTAGCAAAAATAATTGACACATTAGTCTCCAAAACACCTCAAAACTATTCGGTATTAACTTGACTTTGCAAGCCTTTTAATCCATTCATTAATTCTTCACTGAAACATGATTTTAGACCTTTCAAAATATGTTTCAGTGGATTAAACGCATGCTATCCGAATTTAAATTAAAACAGAAAAACAAATTTTAAAGAAAGCCTCTAATACTGATCTATACCAAATCAACACACAAATCAATCCTATTGATTATCATCTAGAATCAAGCATGCAAATTCCATGAAAAACATCAAACATCAAACAATAGTTGGGATTCAGCCTCATGCTCAAACATGAATAAAATCAAAAAATAAAAGTATAGTGCAACAAAAAAAGAAAAATACATTTAATCAGAGAAATAGCCCAAACCCTCAAGATCAATTTTTGTGTTTTTCATGCAATTTCAGATTAATTATGAGTATTCATAGGTTCAAGTATTACATACTTGCTCTGGATAATGTAATCAAGAGAATCAAATCCAAAAATGCTTGTGATGAACCAAGTAACTCGAAAACAGGATATGACAGTCTAAAATCTTGCAGTTAAAATCTTTGCTTTTTTACCTTTAGGATTTGTCAAATCTTCAACCACCCAAGAGTTTGGCCTCTAACAGTAATCCATAAAGTGACTGAATAACAAGATACATTCTCAAATGTATCGATAGAATATTCTTGTTAGGGCCTTTGTTGTTTATCCTGCCATGAATGTATCGATACATTGGGGTGTGTATCGATACTTTTACCCCTATAAGTAGTTCTAACCTTCTTAAAAACTCTAAAAATCTAAGTTTAATGCTCCAATATTATTCCCAATAGATATTGCACCTCAAATCATTCATTTAACTCAATCTCATTCATATAAATTCATAAACATAACATCAAATCTTAGTAAAAACCTCAAATTATGGGGTTTATCACATATTTCTTCAAAGTCTTACCTAAGTGTCAATATGTACACTTTTAAACACTAAGCATACATATCATATCATCAAAGTCCTCGAGACTCCAATTATTCATAAATTATTCTTAGTTTACATGAAAAATTAAGGGTGTTACACCTGTCAGACACTTTTGTTACCGAAATACCATGTAGCTTCATAATCTTATTAATGTAAATTTAGGCATACCAAGCTGCTCCATACTCGATCTTGATCGGTAAAAAGTGAGCTTACTTAGTTAACCAATCAATTATCACCCAAATGTCATCATGACCACCTCTAGTTTGCGGTAAACATGCCATAAAGTCCATTGCTACATAACAACCCTTACATAAGTTAATATGGCACAGCGTGCCTACATACACAACAAATTAAGTATGGAGCAGAAGCTCATGACTTAAGTAGCAGATTGACATACTAGGTGAGAACCTATCAAATGCTAAAATAGGTCTGTCATGGGGTGATTTTTACCACATAGCTCTGTGACCTCTTTATCTACATATGGTACATAAATGGGTGAGTACTATAATACTCAATGAATGCTGCATATAAACAAAATTATATATAATTATATATGTAAATTTTGCATTCTTGATGCAACCACTTAATCCCCAAACATCTGCAAACATAGGGCATAAACCTATCCTTAAATCTCCAATATGAAGGCATATCATCATCTTCAATGTTTCCAACGATCATCACACATATCATTATGCTTGCCCATAAAGGTAATCAAAGTTATTAACATCATTCTCTTTGACACACTCTAGTCATTGAAGTATCACATCATATTCATATCATATTCATCTAAGCCTTTCCATGGCTATCTCATGTCATATGCTAATCAAATCAATGAGTGGTCCTCTTCTAGACATAATCAGATCACACTTAGAGCAAAGCCACTTGCAAACAAACAAATCATGCACGTGCTAAAGTGACAAGGGGAGAACCAATCATGCACAGTGCTTAAGCAGCTAACGGAGAATCAAATCATCGACTAGAGTAATCTTCCAATGTTTGCATCACTTAGAGTATTCTCCAAAGCATGGCATCAAAGCACTGTAGGCAGGAATCACAGGCTAGATTAAAGCCATCGTCCTTACTTACCACCATCCTTGCAAGCACACAAAGTCACAGGGCATGGAACTCCACTTATCCATAAATCATATCAATGTTTGGAATTCATCAATCGAATAGAGACACAAATCCACAAATAAGGCCATCATGCCTTTATCATTCACATTTTCCTTATGGAACTTCAATCCATATTTATTGAGCTTCAATCGTCTTTAAGCTTGGTTAAGTTCTAAGTGCCTCTAAATCTCAAAGGCATCATTGGATCAAATCATCTCAACATATCATTCACCTAGGGTAATCTACTCTTAGGGGTTCATCATAGCTTCTAGACATCTTAGTCTAGGCACACACAGCATAGGCCACCCATGTGGCTCATATCACAGCATACAAACACCCAATCCATAATTTGGTTCTCTAGCATAGGCATTTACATCTAAGCAATCATATATATATATATATATTCACACATATATACATACACATCTTTTAATACCATGGTAATGCTTTCATCAAGGCGTCATGCATCACATGCATTTTAATTCAAACCCACTTACAGTGACAAATTGGAGGTACTCTTAGCCAAGCTTCGATCCTTAGGCCTTAATCATTGTCTAGCTTGCCAATGAGTTCATTTAACTCCGTTTCCCTTTTCAAAAGCATTATAACATGAAAATATTAATTATTCTTAGCTGTTAAAAAATGCCAACTTTTCCATAATTAACCAAATCTTAGCAATCCAACCATTTAAGCTCAAATTCTTCATTAAGGAGTTAAACACATACATTAGAATCTAGATTACATGAGTCTTAGATTAAAACTCTCCAATCCAAACCAAAAAGTGAAAATTACCAAATTTGGAGAAAATCAAATTTCAAACTTGTTAATTGATTAAATTAAAAAATAATTTGAAAAAAACATTAAATATTACTCCAAGTTGTTTCTTAAGCTCCAAATGGCCACAAATGGCTTTAAAAATTATTTTGGGCATTAGGATTTTGAGTTGCTAGCGAGAGAAAGAGATATAAAGAGTTAAGAGAAAAGGTTAGGTGAAAATGGCCCAACACCCTTTTTTGATTTTTCTTATTGTCTGTGATGTGTTGATACATTTAGCAATGTATCGATACATCTGCTCTAATTTTGAATGAATGTATCAATACATTTCAGGCAGAATGGTCTTAAGTACTCTCTGCTTCAAATGTATCAATACATTAAGAAAATTTATCGATACATATTCATTGTTTGCCATATGTGTGTGATGGCTTATGATTATATGTTGAAAGAGCTAAGGTAATTGATGAGCTAATTTAGGTATTGGCCAATATAATTATGCTCATAGGTGAATGACTATGAATATTGGCATAATTGAAATTCCTTAATGGAATTGTGCATATGTTTGATAGTTGGACACTTAAGTATGATACTTAACCAAATTCCTGGAGAAATGATAGATGAATCTTTAAATTTGAAGTTTAAATGAAGTTTTGAATATATTCTTTGAATGTGATACCTTGACGGCTATGACTCTGAATTTTGGCATGTGTGGAGATCTTTTGATAACATTACACCTATATTGACATTTGAAAATATCAATTATGGTACTTAGGTCACAAATCTTATAGTTTGATGATTTGATTGAGATTGGTCTCATATTTGAGAATCTATGTATAAGCATTTAAGTTATATGCATGACTTGAGGTGTGATTTATGCTGGAAACGATTTGGGAGTTTGAATTTTTTGGAAAGCTAGAGTGTAGAAAAGATGTATTATGGACAAAATGTATCGATACATTAGCTAATGTCTTGAGACATTCTCGATAAAATGAACAAAGAAGGCTTTCTAGGATTTTTTTGTCAATACATTCTTGAATGTATCAATAGATTTGAAGAACACAAGGGTATTGTATAATTTTATCGATACATTTTCCAAATGTATCGATAGATTGAAGTGGGGAACTTTTTACAAAAGAATGTTTCAATAGATTTTCCCAATCTATCAATATATTTTGGGCAGAAAGCAATTTGAATGACTTGTATCGATACATTTACGGGGATTTTGTTAAGAATGTATCAATACATTTTGAAATGTATCGATACATCCCGAGGCAAAGGCAAAAATAAAAAAGGGCTTTCGATGTTTTGCCTATTTTAAAAGCATTTCTCTCTCTAACCCTTTGAAACCCTAAGCTCCTAAATGCCATTTGGAGCTCATTTGAGCTAGATTTAGGCTTAGGAAATGATCTAAAGATAAGATTATGCATTTTTACTAATTAATTTTTAATTTAATTCGTTAATAACCTTGGATCAAATTATTTTCAAATTTGGTATAATCCTTTTCCCTTGAGTTTATGGGAGGATTTGGAGCTTAGATTTGGGCAACCCAACCACCAAGGTAAAGATTTACTTATTTGCTGAGTTGGGTTATTTTGAAAAGTTGGATATTTTCAAACACTAAGAAACAAATATTTTTATGATGTTTTGATGTGTTAAAGAGGCAGTTGGAGATAACTAGCTCCTTGGTAAGCTAATAAATGGTTGGAAGCTAAGGATTCGACCACCTTCGAATTGTTGCAATGAGTAGGATTTATTGTTTGAGTAAAATGCATGTGATGCATGGCGAATTGACAAATGCGCTGCCATGGTACTTAAATGTTATGTGAATGCCTAGACTAGAGAATTATGTATATATGTATATGTGAATATAATTGCCTAGATGAATATGGTTAGGCTAGAGAACGAAATATATATATGTGAATTGTATGTGCTGTGTTGTGTGCCTAGTGCGAGACACATAGTGGCCTATTTTGTGTGAGTTTAGATTAAGAAGTCTAGTGGCTATAATGGACATCTAGGAGTAGTTTACTCTAGACATTAAACCTCATAAAGGATCATGATCATTTGATGCCTTAGAGCTTTAAGGGCACTTTGAATTGTATCGAGCTTATAAGTGATTAAAACTCGTCAAATATGAGTTGTAATTTATGTAGACATATGGAATCGTTGAAGGCACAATAGCCTTGTTTGTGAATTATGAGGAGAGACTACTTAAGTATGTTAGGCTGCTAAGCCATAATATTTAATGTGAGTTGTTTAAGTATATGAGGCTAGGGAGCCAGATGAATATGTAAATTATGACTTATGAACTATAAGGCAATGATGCCCATGAATATGATGATGTTTTGGTTAATGGGTGAATTTCGAATGTTGATCTAATTTGAGGTTGAGTGGAGTCCTACCCTTATGACTATGTGTGTGCCTGCAGGGAAGGTGGTAAATAGGGATGATGATGTTAGCCCCACCCATGAGTCCCACTGTAGTGCTTTGATGCCACCCGTTGAGATTATTCTAAGTGATGCCATCCGTTGGGAGATTACTCTGGAAATGATTATGCATGTGATGCCACCCATTTGAGATTACTCCAAGAGATGCCATCCATTTGGGGATTGCTTCAAACGATGATTTGATGCTATGCTCATTGCTTCCACCTGCACATGATTTGATTTTCCACCCATTGCTTTAGCACACGTGTGATTTGATTCTCCACTAGCAACTTAGTCCACAAGCGTGATTTGACTCCACTAGCTAGCCACCGTGCTTGATTTGACTATGTCTATGAAAAACCACTCAAAGATTGTGATATGAATTGTGAAAGATTCATCATAGCATTGGATAAGCTTTAATAAATATGATTTGAAATTGCTATGATACCTTGGCAACTAGTATGTGCTTACGGATATGTACTTTGATACGGCCTTAATGATGAGCTTAATGGTATATGTATACCAATGTGGAGACTCTTTAGGGATGGCTGATGTGCGCCTAACATTGGAGAGATATGATTGAAATATGACTAATATTTGATGAAAAGCTTTGAGGTAAGCAACTTATATGTGTATGGGTTTTGAAGATGTGCTCAGCAACTAAGGTGTACCTATAGAACCTAGTTTGATGACAACTCTAAGCTTAAGCCTTAATTTGATATGTTTTGATGTAGTGACATAGAGTTAAAAATTTATGAATGTGATACACCTTTGAGTCACAGTTTAACAAGGTGTAATATGATGAGATGTACACATGGGATATTAAGATGATCCCTGAACATTTGTCTTTGAAGATGTTTGATAAGTAGGCATGGTTACCTCTTAACTAGATATGCCTTATACGTATGTGTATATGTTATACTATGCTATGTTAACATCTTTTCACTGAGTATTAGGTGGCTCACCCCTTTGTTGTACCATGTGCAGATAAGCAAAGCTACAAGATTGTATGGCTAGTCTCGTCATTTGACAGACACATATTTGGCATCCGGTAGGTTCCCCATCTTGTTTCGTCACTGTGCTGATTCTAAAGCATGTAACACCCCGTATACTCGAATAGAAGCCAATAAGACCCCATTTGATAAGACAAAGGGTCAATTGAAGAAAATCTAAGTGCCAAAAAGCAGTAATGGGTGAAAGAAATATTTTAAAACAAAATATTTTGTACCTGATAAAATAATAATATTATTATCAGGGATGAATTAGGAGGTTAAAAGATGATTTCGAAGTGAACCGGGGCAAAATGAGACACATTGGGACTCGAGGAGACAAGTGGAGAATTTTAAAATAAAATAATATTAAAATATTAATATTTTAATTATTGTTGAGATTAGTTCTAGAGGAGGATTATATGACTAATCAAAGTGGGGAAGACAAAGTAAGAAAGAATTTTGAAGAAAAACGATGTTAGTGGGATCCCACGTGCCATTATTAAATAAAGCACGAGCGGGTAAGTATATATTTAAATGATATGGTGATACCTTGATGAGATGCAAACCTTATATTATATGTGTACACATGTAAAGGAAGGAAACTAGAAGAAAATTGAAATTTAAGAAGTGTTGGAAGGACCAATTATAAAGCATGAAAGTTTGGAGGGTCATGCAGTAAATAATGAAAATTTTGAGGATGTAAGTGCAATTTTCAATATTTGAAGGTAAATGGGAATTTATTAACCAAGGAAAGTTAGATTAGGTGGAATATGAGATGTACATATGAAACCCACTATTACATGCAAATTATTATATGTAAAAAGGAGAAGTTAGTAGGGAATATGTGGGACCCCCACCATGTGAAGTAAAAGAAAGAATAAGATCAAATTTTAATTGCATGTAATGTGATTGGTGCATTTGCTGGTCAAATGAAGAAAGAAGAAAGTGGGTTACATGTGATTTGAATGGTGTAACAAACGGCCAATTAAATTATAAAGGAAAGTTATGCATGAAATATAATTGGAAGAAATAGGTTGCAAAGGAAATAAAAATAAAAGTAAGAAAATGAGGTGGCAGATGGAAGGCAATTAGGATAGATTTTGGACCAATGAGAAAAAGAGATAATTTGTGCATAAAATGTGAGTGGGGAGTGAGTTGGTCCAATGAGAATAAAGAACAAATAAAGGAATCAGAGAAAAAGAATAGAATGAAGAA
>NW_018397280.1:1540741-1540937 GCF_002168275.2 Theobroma umbraticum
ATAAAAATGAAAAAGGTAAAGAAAGTTAATGTGACGGGTGGAAAAGTTACTAAGGCTTATTGCCTTGTACTTTTACCACATAAAAGAAAAGAAAACATGTCAAAAAGGCATAGAGTTTTGGGCAATCCGCCCATGAGAGGAGAAAAGAGAAAAAGGAAGGAAAATAAGGTAAAAGCAAGTGACCTTGGGCAATCCG
>NW_018397280.1:1541198-1541324 GCF_002168275.2 Theobroma umbraticum
ATTGTAATGTGTGATTTTGTTTGTGGTAGTAAGAATCTACAAGGATTCAAGGGATCCAAGCCAAGCATGTATGTAGATCTTGGAATGCATGGTGATTTTGGAGCTAAATAAGCAATGGGTAAGTGT
>NW_018397280.1:1541536-1541697 GCF_002168275.2 Theobroma umbraticum
CTTAGATGTGAGGGAGTTGTGAATCATATTTGAAAATTCAAGTTAAACCGAGAGGTAAGCATGCAAAATGATTATATTGTGTTGCATAAGCTTTGGTTGGTTAAATGTATAGATTGTGTGATAAATGTGTGTGAATAATGTGATAAGAACTATGAGATTTG
>NW_018397280.1:1542153-1553990 GCF_002168275.2 Theobroma umbraticum
CATGCTAAATGATCTTTCAACCTCATGCAAAGAGTTTATATTTTAAAGTCTCATAAGGGATCTTATCATGTTACTACGTGAACATTTTGGAAATGAGTTTGAAATGAACTTTTGAGAACCCAACTATATTTTTAAATGCTTTTATCAAACAGGGAGATTTGAGAGTAGGTCGGTTGTCACGTCGGTTAAGTGTGACCCTTGTGCACAAGTGAGCTCTAGTTAGAGAATCTTTGGGTTGTCGACGGGCTGTTAGATATGGCTGGGGCCATGATATGTGATTATACGTGGCTAGGCCACAAGTGTTATACGCGATTGAAACCGCCTGATTTCTCCAATGCCGGCCAACATCGTTGAGACTTCCATGGCATGTGAGGATCTGATGGAGCGGAGCTCCTGGATGTTATTACCTGGAAACGGGTCCACATGTTCTTTATTTTTATTCCTACTCGAGAGTGATATCTTTTTGGGTTTTTACGCACATGGTTTTTTGCATGGTGAGAATTAACAGTTTTCTCGTAGTTTTTTTACTTATACAATGATATTGGATTTAATTTCTCACTACGAAATGATTTATGAATTTGCATATAAACTTTGTTAATGATGAATTTTACAAGAGCACGCGTGGTGATATTGAATTGCTTTAAGCTAGTTGCTAAATGATTTCGATGGTAAAAAACTTTATATGAATTGGTTTGATATTTGATTTAAACGACTATCTTGCATTAACTTATTGGTTTTACGTATAAGGCACAAACCCCTTTTTTTGAGTTAATTTGTTTACATATATTCCAATATTTTTAATATTCAAATCTTTTACCTTTATCTTGTTTCCCATCTACGCCCTACTCACGGAGTTGATGATCATTGAGTATGTGAGACTTACCCCCTCATTTGCATATAAGTAATCGGTACAAGTGCATCGCTTAACACATCGAGACTAGCTGCATCGTAGGTAATGGCATCTCTTAGAGTTCCACTTCGAGTGGCTCTACTGCCTAAAGGTCATGTTGTGTCAAATAGTCAGACTTATAATAATAAATAGTTTATGGAAATATATTTGCTAAAACTTGAGGTTGTGTAATGATTACCACTTATTATGTTGAATATATTGTGAAGTTATTAAACTTAGTTATTGGTATCTAGATGATACATTCTGAATATTGTGATCTTTTGGTTTAAGTGAACTATATCATTGAAATTGTAAGTTTAGTTTAAATTGTTTGGAAGCTTAACTAAGGCTTGTTCAGGATTTGACGGATTCACTCGCAAGTCTCGGACGTCGGTAATGATCGAGGGAAGAGGTCGTTACAAACCATGTTAGCTTCTACTAGTGGTACTAATTTCCCAACCATGTGTATTTGGGATTTGTGTAGGCACGATGTTGTTGTTTATATTTGTATAAGGGTTGTATGATATGAACCCGCTATGATGGCCAATGCATGGCCTTATGGATATTATGTATGAATTACGTGCCAATGGGCCATGTTTATGTAATTGAACTAATTATATATAAAAATATGAGTTTGGAAATCCTTGACAATGTGTGAATGATTTGAAATTCTAAAGCTTCCTCAGGTGGGCTTTGCTTACCAGGCTCATACATTGGTCATGGACCCTCAAGTTTGGGTCATGATAAATACATTGCCAAATGTGTCTCTAGAAATTTTTCAAAAACTGAAGGTACCGATACATTCCTAACTGTATAGATACATTTTGTCATTTTCAAACAAAAAAGAGCAAAATTGTATTTTCACACTCTAAACTATAAATAGGTCACATTTTTTGAGGGTTAGCATCCCTCAATCATTTTTCTCAAGTAAACACTTAACTCTATTGCTCTCTCAACCCATTTTTGATCCAAATCACCATTTTTGAAGATTTAAAGTATGGGTTTGAGTTTTTAGGAACAACATGGCATTCTTCAACTTTGAAATCTTTAAATCTTGATTTTTCAAAACTAAAAATATTGTTTATGTGCATAGATTTTTTGTTGATTGCTAAAGCTCAAGGTTTTGTGATTTTCCTAAGCATTTAAGCTCAGGTAAGGTAAGGATGAAGGCTTTTTGGGTTCCAAAGCATCATTTACTTAATGTAGCTGTCGATTTAAGCTAGATTATGTTTTGGATTATTTCCTTAAGATATCTTTACTTTTCTTGTACTCCAAAAAATCTAAGGTTAGCATATTTCCTTATTTTAATTTGATGTGTGCCAAGTAGGTTAGAGGTTATAAATAAGCTACCTAGGTAGTCTTTTATTTTCATCAAGCAATCAAGCACTTTAATTTTTTTAAATCTTAGGTGCTTTGTTTTTCTCTCATTAGAGCAATTATATTTGTTTATTCCCTTAATCCCTTCTTCCAATTTTATTCTTTATGCTTCTACAAGGATATCATATAATCCCACAAATCCAGCTTGCTTAGTCTTATGTACACAAGACCATAGCATCGCACAGAACTTGGCTAAAGTTCCAAGCTGTGACATAGGGGATAAACCAAGATTTATGCTTTGACACTTCAAGACACTCTGACGTCTAATGTTGTGGTTTTAGGTATCCTTCTTATTTGTGGTTCTGAAACATGTGTTTTTATGATCCTAGATTTATGCATTCTTTTGTATCACCATGTTTTGCTATGAAATTCGGTATTGAGTGTACTATGATGGAGTTTGGTTTGGTAGTGACTACTGATAATTATGTTTATAGAATTATTTTTATTTTAAGTTATTCTTAAAAATTAGCTAAGTTCTTGAGTTGAGGTTAAAATTTAATTTTTTTAATTAGTTTATTTTTATTAATTTATTTTATTTTATGCCAATTTTATGTTCATTTATCTTCATTTAGTTATCATTTATTAGTTTTTATGTTTTGGTAGGATTCTAGAAGAATAAGGCTTAACTGGGTGAAGAAAGGTGTTTAACGAGACAAAGAAACAACTTTCATGCAGATCACTTTCCCCAATTTTGCTTCGAAGATGGAGAAAATTGCATTGGAAGTTGACGGAGTGTAGCAGTCAACATGAAGAAGACATGAAGCTACCGGAGTGTCATGGCTTAGATAAGGGGTGCTACGATGTCGAATAGAAAATTTTGAAAAAAAAATGGCTGCAGGAAAGAAAGTTATGTGGGCCAACTTAAGTCTACTGGGCTCTACACTTATTTTAAGTCCAAATTAAGAGTTTTTAGGGTAAAATAATTTAGTTTAGGTAGAATTAGGTTAAGTTAGGTTATAAATAGTTAGCTTAAGGAGAAGTTAGCAATACACACATTGATGAGAAATCCTAAGAAAGATTTAAGAAGATAGCGGTTGAGGTTGACGATTGAAGATCAAGGTTGGCCAAATTTCTTAATTTTTCTACTTCCTTAGCTTTTATTATTCTTATTACTCTTGATGGCTAAACTTTATAGTTTTTACTTTTGCAATTATGAGTAGCTAAATTTATTTTTCTAAGATTGTAATTGAACTCACACGTAGTCTAAATTTTTAATCTCTTTCTTGCTAATTTTCAATGGGAATGAATTGTTTATTCTAATTTTTTCTTAATGCTTTTAATTACCTAATCACCAATTAAATTGATCTGCAAACCTAAACAAACTTGGGAAAGGGAGTTTAGTATAAACTAAAAGTGGAATAGCATATGATCATATTTATTTGATTAGATGCATATATTGATTAGTGTATAGGATAGTGAAATACTTATATGCCGTATGTAGCCAAGATTAGAGTTTGAACTTAATGAGTCTATTTTAATTTCAATTCACATAGGATTATAATGCTTTGGTTAAAGTAGATATTTTCATAAGAGACTCAAGAGAGCATTATAAATAATTGAGGATTCTAGGTTAGCAATTCAACTCATTGGATTAAGTTAAGAGAAAGAGTAAGACTTAGATGAAGTGTAAGGGATATTGTAATCCTTGGCTTTTTCCAATTTCATTTTTATTCCATTATATTTTGTCTTAGATTTTTAATTAGTGTTAATTAGTTTAGTTTTAGTTTTAGTTGATTAATTTTTAGTTAAATTAGTCATCCAAATTTTAGTTGTTTGAATAAAACTAAATTGTTTTCATTTTACTACTTAGTAAATTTTTAGGACTATTCTTTGATGGATCAATATTTTGCTTGCTAATACACTATCTATTTGATATGTATACTTGTGTAGGTAAAATTTAAACTGACAAGTTTTTGGTGTCGTTGTCAAGGAATTGTTTTTTAGAAATTTTTACTAATACTAATACCAAGCAAATTTAGTCTTAATTCAATCCTTATTTTATTTATTTATTTATTTATTTTTATGGTTTTTAGGTATCTTTGGTTGTTGTACACAAAGGAAGGACTTGAATTTTATTCGTTTTGATCTAGAGATACAAAAAACTTTTAGAAGACTTCGAAAGGAAAAGTTTCAAGTTTAACTTTTAAACCAAACAGTGGCTGAAGATAATAATAATCATGGTAAAAATGCAGGGATTCAGATAATTGAAAAGAGCAAAGCTTTATAGGATTATGTTGTTCCTCTTCTACAAGGTGTGCACCAAAGCATTAAAAGCTTTCAAATGATTCAGTCTTTCATTCAATTTGGTGGATTACCAATGATGATCCTAATTCTCATCTAGTCAATTTCCTAAAAATCTATGACACTTTCAAATATAATGGGGTGATTAATGATGTTATAAAACTTAGACTTTTTCCTTTTTCATTAAGGGATAAAGCAAAGAGTAGGTTGAATTCACTGCCCACTGGATTTATTAGTATAGGGGAGGATTAAGGTTAAAAATTCTTGGCAAAATTCTTTGCACCTGCAAAGACTGTAGAGTTTGAGGAATGATATAACTTCATTCACACAATTTGGTGATAAATCCTTATACAAGGCTTGGGAATGATTTAAAGATTTGCTTAAAAGATGTCCACACCATGGGCTTCCTTAATGGCTTCAAGCTGAGACATTGTATAATGCATTAGTCAGTTTAATCAAATTTGCAATTAATGTCCCTGCTAGTAAGGCATTGATGGGAAAAATCCAAATGAAGCTTATAATTTGTTGTAAGAGATGGCATCCAACAAGTAGTAATAGCATTCAAAAAGATCAAGTTCTAGAAAAGATACGAGTGTTTATGAGATTGATGCACTAAATGTTTGGAATACATAAATAAGTGTAGTGACAAAAAGATTTGACAAAATGGGAGTTAATGTTATCCAAAACTCCTTTATAAGTTGTGATTTGTGTAGAGATAGGCATTCAAGTGATCAATGTATATATGAACCTGAATCAGCTAAGTTTGTTGGAAATTTCAACAAGCAGGAAACTAACCTATTCTTTAGTACTTATAATCTTGGTTGGAGGAACCATCCAAACTTCTCATGGAATAATAACCTAAGACCTTCAAATCCAAGGCCAAACAATCCTCTTGGCTTTCCACTACAAGCAAGACCTCCTATCCTTGAGATATTGCCTACAATAGAGGACATTTTCATGCAATTCATGACAAAGACTGATGCCATCATTCAAAATCAAGCATCATCAATTGGTAATCTTGAGATTGAAGTGGGACAAATTGCTAGCTCCATTAATAATAGACCTGAAGGTGCGTTGCCATGTGTTATTCAAGTCAATCCCAAGGGTAAGGAACAATGCAATGAAATTCCCCTTAGGAGTGGCAAAGAAGTTGAAAAGGCAAGTGAAAAATCAATTGAATCTTCGAAAGAGCATATGGATGATGAAGAGATAATTGTTGTGAAAAAAGTTGAAGCTACAAAGAATGATGAGAGGAAAATTCAAGTGAAGACTCAAGCAAATTATCCTCCATCTCCATTCCCACAAAGGTTGCATAAGCAAATGCTTGACAAGCATATTTAGAAATTTCTCAATGTCTTCAAGAAAATCCATATAAATATTCCTTTTGTTGAAGCTTTGGAAAACATGCCAAACTATGTCAAATTCTTGAAAGACATCCTAACCAAGAAAAGGAAACTAGAAGGCTTTGAAATAGTTACACTTGTTGAGGAGTGCAACGCGATAATTCAAAATAAGCTTCCAATAAAGCTTAAGGATCCAAGAAGTTTTTCTATCCTTGCACCATTGGTAGATTTAAATTTTCTATAACTTTGTGTGATTTAGGTGCTGGTGCTTCAATCATGCTTTTTTCAATTTATAAGAAAGTTGGACTTAATGAGATACAATCAACTATAGTTTCTTTGCAATTAGTAAATAGAACAATCAGGTACCTTGTTGAGGATTGAGGATGTGTTAGTTAAAGCTGGGCATTTCTACATTCCAATAGACTTCGTTGTGCTTGAATTGGAAAAGGATGTAGAAATTCCTTTAATTTTGGGATGACCATTCTTGGCTATGGCTAGTGCAATCATTGATGTAAAGGAAGGCAAAATAGCTTTTATAGTTAGAGGGGAGGTAGTTGAGTTTAATATTTACAATGCAAAAAATCATTCTACCTCTATAGATCGTTGTTATAGAGTGGAGTTAGTTAGTGAGAGCAAAGGTGAACCTATTTCTCCACCTACAAGTGAGCAAGCACCAATCTTTGAGTTAAGCCACCACCTCCGCATGTAAGACATAAGCAATTGCTAGAAAAGCATCCTCCATCGCCATCTAATTATTCTTCTGAGATTAGACAAAAAGTAATGTTATCATTTAGACCACGCTTTAAGCTTTTCTCATGGAAATGTGAAGTAAGATGGTTTAGTCCTTTTAATGTGCTAAAGGCTTATCCTTGTGGAATAATAGAGATTGATAGTGAGGTTATGAGCACATTCATGGTTAATGGACTAAGTCTCAAACTGTATTCCAAGGATGAAGAACTATAAAAGAGGGCACTTTTGTCAAGCTAGTGACTATAAATAGGTGCTTTTTGGGAGGCAACCTAAGTTTTCTAAGTTAATTTATTTACTTTAATTTATTTTCTTCTATTCATTTATTATTTATTGTCATTAATTACAATTTTTTATTTGTTTTCCTTTTGCAAGTTTTTTCCCTAAAAGAAAAATGTAAATGCACCACAGCGCCATAAGGGGAGCACTATGGTGCCCCAACATCCAAAGCAGCCATATCAACAAAGGCAAGAACGTCACAAACTTGTAAGGGGAATGCCACATGCCTTGAACTCAGCATGACTTGGAGACATTAAGCCTCACAACGTTGCGAGACCAAAAGGGTGCATCACAATGCCTCACCAATTTATGATAAAAAAAAAAAACTTAAAGCCCCACTATAAAATGCCCTTTTTCCTTTATTTTTCATTAGCCTTATTCTCACTCTCCCTCTAAAAGAAAATTCTCTCCATTTTCTCTCTAAAATTCTTCTTCAATTCCTAACCAAACCTCCATCTCCTTCAACTTGTCAGCATTTAAGCTGTAAACCTCAAGTATGTACACTTTCTTGCACTGGTGATTTTTTTTTTTGAGATATTATGCATTGTGATATTGTGGATTATAGGATTCTTACTACTTGAGTTTATAGTACCTGGTGATCAATTGTTCAAATATTTTGGAGTTTGATTTTGGCTATTTGTTTGGAGTTTAATTTATTAAAATGGCACCTAAGTGAGTAAAAGCCAATGCTAGTAGTTCTTATAATAGGGCTAGATTTATTTTTGCTAATACTTAAAAGAGATCTAATGAAGAGATAGTTTATAAAACACTAGTGCCTAAGAGAGGATTTGATGTTAGTGAAAGTCGGTACGCAGATGCTCATGCCATGATTCTTTCTAGGAAATAAACCACAATTTGTAAATAGCCTTTTGCAACTATGATGCCTTTAGTTACAAAATATTATGCAAATGCGAAAGAGCATCATAATGGGTCTGTCCTTGTTCGTGGTAAATTTTTGCTTTTTATTGCTGATGCTATTAATGCTTATTTTGAAATTCTTGATGATCTTATTGATGATCATTTTAGACCTGGATTATGAGGAGATAATTAATTACTTCTGTAAAGGTAATAGGGAATGGAAATTGTTTAAAGGATTACTGGTGTCCTTAGAAAGGAACAAGCTTTATGTTGCCTACAAATGTGGTTCTATTTTGTTGCTGCAAGATTTCTTCCAATCAAGCATGTGAGTGATATCACTAAAGATCTAGCCATATTACTTCATTGTATTTTGAGCGGTCAAGCAATTAATATTGGATGTTTGATCTACCTCACTATCATTAGATCTATTAATACTCTTTGTGAAGGTATCTGGTTTCCTTCTTTTATTATGGAATTATGTAAGAGAGCTAGTGTGGAATATGGTTATGGGAAAGAGTTGCTTTATCCTAAGGGTCCAATTGATGATGGAATAATGGAAAAATTTATGCAACAAAAGTCCTCAATTGTTAGAGGCAGTTCATTAACTACGAGGCCTTAAACATAACATCCTCTAGTTTTATCCATGGTGCAAAGAATGGACAGAATTGAGACTCGCATGGACTATCATTCATAGTGCTTTAATGCAATTGAGCAAATGATGAGAGCTTACATAGAACATGTGGGCATGGATATGGACACTTTCCCTATGTTGCTCGATGATTCCATCGTTGCTACTAGAGCTAATGATGATGATAATGAGGAGGGTGTTTAGACCATTTTCCTATTATGGCTTATTTGAAATGGGAATTTTTCTTTTTCTTTTTCTTTATTCTATTGTTTTGTTTTCTTGAATATTAGGGACAATGTTTAGTTTTAAGGTTTGGGGGCCAGGTGTCTTTATTTTATTTTATGCCTTTATTTACTTTTGAGTTGTTGATCTTTATTTATTTTTATTTGCTTATCTTTATTTTATTATTTTGCATGTTAGTTAGCTTTAATTTTTAGCATTATTTAGTGTCAAAAATAAAATAAAATTTATAGATATGTTTACACCTTGTTATGATATTTCCCTATCTAGCATGATATTTAGATAAATTCAGGATTTTAAATTTTGGAAAGAATATGGGTATGATTTAAGTTTGTGTTGATATTCTTGTGATAGCTTTATTGTAGGATGTGACTACCAAAAATTTGAGCACTATATTCTTTTACTTAGAATTAACATGTGATTTAGGAAAAGTTTATGTTAATAAAAATATAGTGAAGTCAAGGATTCTATAATTTGTTGGATTCTTTTTTGAGGCAAAATCATAAATAACACTTGGAATAAGAGATGATTTAGGCTATCTGTGGACCGTTTGAGCCTTTTTGAGCCTACGTTGATATCTAATTATCCTTAGTAACCCTTTTTAAGCCTATGTTTCTTTTTCTTTGTAACCACATACTAACCTAAGCCTTTTTATTTATTTCCAATTTTGAACCTTTCACCCTTAAGTGTTTTGATCTTTCTAGGAAATATCTTGAGCTTATAGTTAAATTGAGGAAGAAAGGTGGATTGATGAAAGAAAAAAAAAAGGTGATGCATGCTAGAAATCTACCCTTTGTTCATAATTGTCAAAAATAAGTTTGGGCTGTAAGAAAAAAAGAGAAAAAAAAACTGTGTTGTGCGAAGGATAGGTTATTTCAAGTTTAAGGGTGTTACAAAAAATTTTGAGCTTTTTATAAATACAGATCGATTAAGTGCTTAGGGTGGCTTTGAGCCTACGTATACCCTTTATCATACTTTGACCCTAGCCTTACATTACAAGATTGATCCTTAGATAAGTGTTAGTCTACATTAGTAGAGAGAAAGATGAAAAGCAAACTTATGGGATCTTAGTACTAACCTATGCTTGGATTTAGTATAAACCAATCCAAATTGCGTGATATTCTTTGTAAGAGATTATTCACACACAGAGGAAGTCCATTCGAAAGTGAGCTTTCATTTATGTTGCATTTAAATGTGGTACGTCCACATGGCATGCAACTTTGTTAATTATTTATGAATTTAACAAATATTTAATTAATTAATGTTAGATATTGTTCTAATATTTCTTCATTGAATAGTTTAAAAACATTTGGGATAAGATATAAATTTAAATTTAATTTCTTTAAATTTAAATAAAGATTATCTATGAATAATCCATTATATTTAAATTTAATTTGTTTAAATTTAAATATGGATTAATTACATTTAAATTTAATTTGTTTAAATTTAAATATGGATTAATTACATTTAAATTTAATTTATTTAAATTTTTTAAAAAAAATCTTATCTCTATACCCCTAACACATCTATAAATAGTGAATAGATGTACTGGTCTTTTACATACAACCATGAGTGAATGTGAGTTCTTTTGTAAGTTAGAAAAAACAAAAACGTTTTTCTCTTTTTTTCTCTTCATTCTTGAGGCACCATCAAGGCCAAAGGGTTCTGGAGTGTGTAATTTTTTGTGGAGGACTTTAGTAGCCACTTCATAACAATGAAAGTGAAGAGATCGTTGTGTACACAAAAGAAGATTCACCAGGCATGCTTTTTCGATTAGAAAGAAAGTGGTATATTCATCTAAAAGGATAGGCCTACCTCCCAACAATGGTATCAGAGCAGTTTTTGGCTTACTTTTATGATTTTAATTTGTGTATATTTTGAAAGCATGTTTTGGTCCTGATTTTGATTAATTTAAATTTCTAGTATATGATTTATTATGTATAAATTTGTAATAGGTATGTTTTATTTTTTATTAGCTTTCTAACGATATATTATAAGTATTATATATATTCATAAAAAAATAAAATTGTAAAATTGTTTTGCTGAAACAGATATGGGGAAGGAGTAGGCTTTAATCTAGTTCAAATAGGTGCATTGGTCTAAGGTCACATGGTGCCTTATGGATGGTAGTAAAACAAAAAAAAAATGGAGAAAGAAAACGTAACTAGTAGGATTTGAACTTGTACTAACAAAGTCATTGAAACTTTAAAAAAATACCCTTGTACCACTACATCAAGGAAGCATCCTTTAATTAAGTGGGCAACGTATAATAAAGATCAAAAGGGCTCGGACACAGCCATAAAAGGCTTGATGTGGCAGCCACATGGCACCAATAGATATATTTTTTCAAAATTGCTTTTTTGCCTCTTAAGTTTTTGTTTTTATAGAATGATCCCAAAATTTTTTGGTAATTAAAATTTAAAAGAATTCAAAATATTATTTATGTTTTTTGCGATGTTAATATTTTGTTAAATTCACATGCATTATAAATATAGTTACTTAGTATATTAATTAACTGCATTTTTCCTTATATATTATAAATAAGAAATTATTTTTCTTGTAAAACATTTATATGGTTTGACAGAATTTAGCAAATGTTTGTTAAATCAATTATTTTACATATGTTGTAAAATGCTATGTGCCATAATATTTTGTTACATATGCTATGTAAAACATAAAATGCTGAAGAAGTAGTGCCGCAGCGCTGCACGACTTTCCACAAAAAATAAGGGAAGTTAATGGGATTTCGGAAATTAGGTTATTTGGAGCCTATTTAAGGAGCCTTTTTCAGAGTTTTTGGAGGGGAGGCAGCAAGCAACTATTCTGAAGATTTGAAGCCAAGAAAAAACCAAGAAAAAAAGAGAATTACCTAGTGATTCAGTCTTCAGTCTAGTTTAGTGAATTACCTAGTGATGATCCTAATTCTCATTTGGTAAATTTCCTAGAGATTTGTGATACCTTCAAGTACAATGGAGTAACTGATGATGCTATTAGATTGAGACTGTTTCCCTTTTCTCTGAGAGATAAAGCAAAAATTTGGCTTAATTCATTGCCTAATGGGTCTATCACTACATGGGAGGACTTGGCACAAAAGTTTCTAGCAAAATTTTTTCCACCTGCCAAGACTGCAAAAATGAGGAACGATATCACCTCATTCATACAATTTGATGGTGAATCCTTATATGAAGCCTGGGAGAGGTTTAAAGAACTAGTGAGAAGATGTCCACATCATGGG
>NW_018397280.1:1554090-1566562 GCF_002168275.2 Theobroma umbraticum
GAAAGAGAGGTAAGATTTAGATGAAGTTTGAGGGATATTGTAATCCTAGGCTTGATTGATTTGCTGTTTGCCTAATTATCTTGTTGCTTTAATTTTGTAATTAAATTAGTTTTAGTTGCATAATTTTTAGTTCAATTAGAATTCAGATTTTAATTATTTGAATAAAACTAAATTTTTTTAATTTTAGAATTTAGTAAAATTTTAGATCAATTCCCTGTGGGATTGATACTCTACTTGCTAATATACTATCTATTCGATACGTATACTTGCGTAGTAGAATTTTAACTGACACCACTTAAGTAGTAGCTTTAACTAAAAATCTTGAATCTTTTGGTAATAATACTTTGCAAGTCCTTTTATTGCTTGTGAGTTATGTGGAGATAATCATGCAAGTCATTAGTGTCCAAGTTCAACAAACACAGTGCAATTTATGAGTAATAGAGAACAAAATAAACCCCTACTCCAACACTTACAACCTAGGGTGGAGGAGTCATCTTAAGTTTTCTTGAGCTAATAGTCAGGAGGCATCATCCACTACAAGGCCAAATGCACCTCTAGGATTCAAACAGCAAAACAAAACACCTATCTCTAAGAAGAAGCCAATTATAGAATAATTACTAAGGCAGTATATGACCCTAAATGATAGGCTCATACAAAGTCAAACAGCTCTCATTTAGTGTCAAATAGCTTCACTTTGAAACCTTGATACTTAGGTTAGGCAACGGGTAAATTTGTTCAAACAATCGATCTCACGGAACATTAACTAGTGATATAGAGGCCAACCTGAGGAGTGAAGGTAAGGAGCATGTCAAGGCCATCACATTGAAAAGTGGTACGACAATTAACAAAAAACCACAAGAAGTTGCAGAACAAGACAAATTTGTGGAGATTGAGATTTTGAGTTCAGAATCCAGTGATCAATGTCAAGCAAAAGTGACTAACGCAACTACACCACCACCACATCCCTCAACACTTCAAGAAGCGCAAGAACAAAGTCAATTTTAGAAATTCATGGACGTATTTAAAAAGCTTCACATCAATATTCCATTTGCAGAGGTACTAAAGCAAATGCCATCCTATGTAAAATTTCTGAAAGACATTGTTGTAGAATTTGCACATGTATGTATACATATCGAACAAGTAATATAAATATTAAGTCTAGATTATCATTCCCATAGGGATTTGTTTCTAAAGTTTCATTAAATACTAAAATTATAAAATAAGTTAATCTTATTTAAGTAGTCTAAAACTTAAAGAAAAACTAATTAAAAATAGTTAAAAATCAGCACTAAATAAACTAACAAACTAAATAAGTTGAGAAGAGTAATATATTAAAGACCTAGAATTATGGGTTCATTCAACATTTTGTCTGATACTAGCGTTTTTTTTATTTATCTTTCTTGGGTTATTTTACTAACCTAGAATCCAAACTACATGATAAACAAAAGAGAAACTAATATTCCAAATACATGTTGAAATCCACCACAATTCTAGAAAAATAGTTTAGCTCATAAGATCTAATAAAAATAATATCCAAAAAAATTTAGTTATGAATCCAAGTCAAAGAAAATAAAAGAAACACCAAAATAGAGAAAAAAAACTAATTATTGAAGCTTTATGATCTCAATTCTCTCTCAAATTCTCTTATTTTCTTGCTTTGTTCTTGCCTCCAAATCTCTAGAATAATTGCTTGCTGCCTTCTCCCTTAAACCTTTGAAAAGTTCCTTTAAATAGGCTCTAAGTAACTAATTTCCAAATTTTCATCAAATTTTTATTTTTTGAAAATTGTCCAGCGCAGCAACCATATTTTTTCGAGCCGTGGCACTGAATTTTTGGCTCCACAGCCATGATTGCTTGGCAACATGGCACTCTAGCCTTGGGAAAACATGTGGTGTGCTTCCTTTCACCAACATTATGGCCTTGCTTTCTAGCACTGCAGCCTTCTTCCACCTACTGCCTTGTGTAGAACTACAGCAATTGAGCATTTTCGAATGTGATTGTCACCTTGATATGATTAGAACTAGATAAAGTAGTAAACATGAAAGTTTAAGCCCTATCTCTTCAATTTCCAACGGTTTAAAAATCACATCAATAGGACTTCTGGAGTGAAAGATATTATGCAGAAACCATATCATGTGTAGTCTATGCATACTACTGCAGTGCCCCAAATTAGACAAATATTGTGACCACTATCCAATAAGAACTAGATGAGGTAGTAAATATAAAAGTTGTAGCCTTTCCTCTTACAGTTCTAGTGGTCTAATAAATACTTCAGTTGGAGTTTTGTATAGAGAGATATGGTAAAAATACCAAAATATATGCAAATGAAGCCATTACCATAATTGCATGGATTTTCATCAAATGAGCCTTTTTCATGAAATTTCCTACAAAAGCAATAAGAGAAACTAGCAATAACTACTCTTAAAGTAATTTAAAACAAAATAGCATAAATTAAACTCAAATAACTTAAATTAATTGCTCAATATGTAATCAAACTAAAACTAGAGAAACACCTACAGTGCTACAATCCAAACCTAAAATCTCAAAAGTTTAGCTACTTAAGCCCCCAAAATGTGTCAAAATAACTCTATATAATAGAATTATCAGATATTCTATCCAAAACAAGGAGATTAGGTGAGTTTGAAATAGTGGCAGCCATTGAGGAGTGTAGTGCAATCATTCAAAATAAGCTCCCTCCAAAACTTAAAGACCTAGGGAGTTTTAGTATTCCCTGTGCAATTGGTGCTTTATTCTTTACTAAAGCTTTGAATGATCTAGGGGTGAGCATTAATTTGATGCCATTGTCCATTTACAGCAAGTTGGGTTTAGAAGAGATCAAGCCCACTGCTATAACTCTTCAATTGGCATATAGAACTCTTACATATCCCAGAGGCATAATGTAAAATGTGCTTGTGAAAGTGGATAAATTCATTTTTCTAGCTAACTTCAAAGTTCTTGACATGGAAGACAATAGAGAGGTTCTTATTATCCTTGGGAGACCTTTATTACACATAGCTAGAACACTCATTGATGTTGAAAAAGGAAAACTTACCTTACAAGTACAAGATCAAGAGGTAACATTTAATATTTTTCATGCTTCAAAATTCACTAATGATCATGATGAGTGTTTTGCAATCAGTGCGGCAGATAGAGTCACGAGTGAAGTTTTCATAGAAAATCATCTTAAAGATCCACTTGAAGTATCATTGATTTCTGAAGCTGACCCCATTACTGATGAACTTCTAAAGTGTGTCAATGCATTGAATATTCCTTCTCAGGTGTTGGTAGCTAGGTTTGAATTGTTAAATTTGACTTGCCCTTCATCCTCACCAACGAAAACTTCAATTGAAGTCCCCTTGAAGTTAGAACTTAAACCATTGCCAAAACACTTGAGGCATGCATATCTTGGAAACTCGTCCACATTTCCAGTTGTAGTTACATTTGATCTTATCAACCATTAGGAAGAAAAATTGTTGAGAGTTTTGAGAGAGCACAAAAAGGCATTAGGGTGGTCCATAGTAAGTATCAAGGGGATAAGCACTTCCATATGCATGCACAAAATATTGTTAGAGGATAATCACATAGCCATTATCGAGCATCAGCGACGATTAAATCTAATTATAAAGAAAGTTGTCAAAAAGGAAATAATAAAGTGGCTAGATGCGAGCATCAGTTATCCTATTTCAAACAATGAATGGGTAAGTCCGTTCTAACGCATATCAAAGAAAAGGGAGATGACAGTGTTGGCAAATGAAAATAATGAGCTCATTTCCACACGAACAGTCATTGGATGAAGAGTATGCATGGATTACAGAAAGCTAAACAAAGCCATCAGGAAATATCATTTTCCTTTACTTTTCATTGACCAAATGTTGGACATATTAGCTGGAAGAGAATATTATTGTTTCTTTGATAGATAATCAAGCTATTATCAGATTGCTACAGCACTAGAAGGTCAAGTGAAAATAACCTTCACATGCCCCTATGGCACTTTTGCATTTAGACGAATGCCATTTGGGTTATGTAACACTTCAACCATATTCCAACAGTGCATGATGTCTATTTTTTCAAATATGGTGGAGAAAACCGTAAAGGTATTTATGGATGATTTCTCAATATTTGGTACTAATTTTGATGAATGTTTTCTCAATATTGAAAAAGTATTGCAAAGATGTGAGGAGACAAACTTGGTACTGAATTAGGAGAAATGCCATTTTATGGTACAAAAAGGTAATGTTCTGGGTCATAAGTTGTCGAGCAAAGGATTGGAGGTGGACAAAGCCAAGATTGAAACCATTGAGAAGCTTCCCCCAGCAACCTCGATCAAAGGTATTAGGAGTTTCCTTGGTCATGCTGGTTTTTATTGACAATTCATCAAGGATTTTGCCAAAATTGCTAAACCTTTGTGCAATCTTTTAGAAAAAGACATCCCATTTTAATTTGATGATGCATATCATGCTACATTTACAGCATTGAAAAAGAGATTGACAATTGCACCCATTATTGTAGTTCTTCATTGGTCACTCCCATTTGAACTTATGTATGATGCTAGTGATCATGCACTAGGAGCAGTGTTAAGGCAGAGAAAGAATAAAATTTTTCATTCTATATATTATACAAGCAAATATTTGACTAAAGCCCAAATGCATTACACTACCACTGAGAAACAATTATTAGTTGTTATGTATGCATTTGATGAATTCCATTCATACTTGATTGGCACTAAAGTTATTGTTTATACTGACCATTCTACAATCAAGTATTTAATTGCCAAGAAAAATGCCAAGCCATAGTTAATACGATGGGTATTGTTGTTATAAGAATTTGATCTGAAAATCAGAGATAGGAAGGGTTTAAAAAACCAAGTAGTTGACCACTTGACAAGGTTAAAGCATGATAGCCAAGGTAAAGATATCACTTTGATCAATGAAACTTTCCTTGATGAATAATTCTTAAATGTTGGTCATAAGAAATTACCATGATATGCTAATTAAGTCAACTGCATTATAAGTAACCTTTCACCTCTAAATTTAACTTCTCACCAAAAGAAGAATTTTTCCATGATGTTAAATATTATTTGCGGGATGAACCATTTTTATTTGTGCTGACAGAATTATAAGGAGGTGCATTCCAAAGGAAGAACTTGAAAGTGTGTTAAGACAATGTCATTCCTTAAATTATGGGGGTCATTTTGGAGGAGACTGAACAACGGCCAAAGTGCTTCAATCTTGTTTGTATTGGCCATCATTCTTCAAGGATACTTATAATTTTGTGTTGCATTGTGATAGGTGTTAGAAGGTGGGAAACATTTCCAGAAGACATGAGATGCAGCTTAACAACATTTTGGAAGTGGAAATCTTTGATGTCTGCAGAATCGATTTCATGGGACCATTCATCTCATCCTTCAACAATTGATACATCCTAGTAACTGTTGACTATGCATCCAAGAGGGTAGAAGCATTGGCCCTGCCTACAAATGATGTTAAAGTGGTGGTGAAATTCTTAAAGAAAAACATTTTCACCAAATTTGGTACTCCACGAGCTATTGTTAATGATGAAGGTAGTCATTTTTTAATAAGTATTTTAGAGCCTTACTCACAAAATATGGGTTGTCACACAAGAGAGGCAAAACCTATCACCCTCATACTAGTGGACCAATAGAAGCATCCAATTGAGAAATGAAACGAATTATTGAGAAGGTGGTTTCACCATCTCGAAAGGACTGAGCTAGTTGGTTAGATGATGCATTATGGGCATATAGGACAACTTACAAAACTCCAATATCTATGCCTCCATATCATTTGGTTTTTAGAAAAGCATGTCACTTGCTAGTTGAATTAGAGCACAGTGCATTCTAGATAATCACGAAATTAAACTTTGATTTAGGAGCAGCGAGGAAGAATAGATTACTTCAATTGAATGAGATGGATGAAATTCGGTTGGATGCTTATGAGAATGCCAAATTATATAAGGAAAGACAACAAGATGGCATGATCAAAAGATTGTCAAATGTTGTTTTAAGCCTAGTTAGCCAGTTTTCTTGCTCAATTCATGATTGAAGTTATTTCCAGGTAAATTGAAATCTGGATGGTTAGGATGCTAGGAATTTAGAGAATATGGTGCCCTGGAAAGCAACTATATTCTCATCCTTAATTTCATTAAATTTATTTGTAATGAAAATACATTTTGATAATAAGATGAAGAGTTTGTTTTAGTAAGCACTCATCATCTAGTTATTGAGGTACTATGATTCTATAGAGATATTAAAATACATTTGTATGAAGAGTCACACATAGGAGACATATATTTGACTTGAATCTAAAAATTGTTCACAGCCATATAATGAAGCAGGTCACTTTATTATGTAAAAGCTGTAGTATCCAGATTACTTGCAATGAAATGAATGTGATTCATTTCAAGAGAATGATGAGTCTCAAATCATCGAATGATTGACTTCGAGTAATGACATTATAACATGAATTGGAATCATGTGAGACTTAAATTAAGTTTTATCGTTACTTAAATCTTGATCTCACACTTATGCATTTACTTATAGTGGAACCAAAATCCTGATGGATAGTGGACTCATGTCTAATCTTCTTGTAATCTTTGATTTACCATGAGCTTGATCATCATAAAGCGTTGATCTAGATTTTGTATTTTGGGATTATAATCGAGATGAACATTATGAAACATATATCCAGATAATGGAATTCATAGCATTAACATCACTTCTAGTGATTTCAAGAATATTAGTGATTAATCTTGGCCTAGTGGATTGATGAATCAGCTATTCATCACATTTGAATACTTAAAAGATTAGATCTAGAGTATTGAATCACTAATTGGATGAAATTTGAGACTTAGGGATAAAATTGACATAAGAGGTACAATGGTAATTTCACTTTTTATCATTGGATGGTTATGAGGGTTCACAATATAAGGTTTGCAACTGGATAACTAATAATTAATATCAAGTACTGAATTGTTTCTTGTAATTATAGTTAATCCAAGAGTGCAACCATGAATCTATGGTGAAGTGATTTCATGGTTAATAAGCTTGAATTACTTTTAATGAGATTAAGAATAATTCTAAGTTTATTGGAGCTTGGAATAACTATGTCCAAATAAATTTCCCACTTAGCTTCATAGAATTCAACTTGTTTAAGTTGGGATGCATGTTTTAATTTGATTAATTAAATTGTGTACAAAAATGACAACTTTAACATGTTTGTCTTATTTTAGACAAGAAAACATGTTTGGTCTTAATTTAGACAAGAAAATATGTTTGTCTTAATTTAAAACAAAAGAAAAATTTGTTTTAATCTAGACAAGAAAACATATTTGTCTCAAATTAGACAAGATAAAATATTTTTATCCTAATTAAAGATAAAAGTTGTCTTAAATTAAGATAATGTAAGGAGGATTCTTGTAAAACGAATCTAAACATCCATGTTGATAAAAAAAATTCCATGTTCGACTATCACTTTTTTATTTATTATTAATTCTTTTTAAATAAAAATAGATAATAATAAAATAAGAGTTATTATTCAATAAGGATTTTTATTTTATCAAGAACTTTTAATGATAATTAAAGAATTAAATTATTTATTCTTTAATTTTAATTTTGATAATTATGGAGCATGTTTGGTGCTTCCGTAACTTTAAATGGATGATCCAGATTGATTCAAAAGTGTTTCATTTTGATTAAACCTTTAAGGCAAGAATTTTAATAAAAAGAGAAAAGATTGGAAGAGAATAAATAAAATGTATTTTTTCTTAAAAAGTTTCTATCATCACTTTTCTTCTCTTCCTCAAAGCTTTTTCAAAGAAAAAGAGAGACAAAATTGGTTTTCATTTTGTAGTCTTGCATTCCACACCTTGTCCACTCAAGGTTCAAGTAGAAATTATTCTTGAAGAATAAGTGGTAAAACTTGTTTGGTTGAGAAATCATTCATTGGTGTGGTAGTGTTTGAAAATAAAAATCTCAAAATAACAGGTATGGTTTCTTACTTAATAGATTCTTATGTTTTTTAGGATGTGATTATGTTACTTGTAATAATAATGATGTGTGTTTCTGCTTGTGTAATTGGATTGCTTGCTTCCTTTATAAAATTTTTTTTGAAATCCATGATTTATACAATCATATCAATCTACTAAGATCCTACACCAACAATTGGTATCTGAGTAAGGATTATTCCAAGTTTTGTTTCCAATTTGTTTTTTCTTTGCATGGTTGGCAGCTTTGCATATATTTAACTATCTTGATGCGATTAGTGTATGGTTGTATGTTATGATGCTAATTCAGGTTTTGGCCACATTAATTTTCTAGAAAATTTTACATGTAACCTTTTTTTTTTGGCTGTGTGACAAGAAAGGTGGACTATCATCGCCATATTTCCTTCTTGAATTTTTTTATTTTCTCTTAGATTTACGTAACTAAGAAAAGTCATGTAATTTTAATATTACTTGATGTATTTGGTGCATGCATGGAGAAAGAAGTTCAAAGCCTTAAGGAAAATGGTAATTTGGTAACATTTGGTCTCTTTAATTTTTTTTATGACTATTACTTTTTTTTTAAGAAAAAAGAGATTTTCATGTATATTCTTTTTAAGAAAAAGAGTTTTTCTTATATTAAAATCTGTTATTATAAACAATATATATTATTTTCTATTAGTTTTTTTTATTTTTTTTCTAGGATGGACATTAATGTGGCTTATTATTATCTATATTTATATGTATCTATATAAATTATATTATATATTACTTGTATGCTTGAAAACATGTCATCTAGAATTAAGGTGCCAACTTCTCTTAAGGAATACCATGCATACATTATATATTTTAGTTTAAAAGAAGTTTTATGTTGTGATATACATAATGAATATCGAAAACTAAATCACATCTAGACAAGATCGTAATATGGACTTAGATATATACTAAAAGCATTTAGTTGGAAGCATAACCAAGCCCATAATTTGACTTAGGACATTTTGACTATGCATTTGGAAAATCCTATAAAAAATCAATCAAAATGCTAAGTATAAAAATATTTAGTGGGAGAGGATCCTAGTAATCCTAGAGTCTACGGTTTTTATTGGTGGCCCATTAGCATGTAAAACACATCACTCTTTACAAGCAGACATGAATCTAAATCATGATAGACTGGGTCTCTGAAAGGATAAATCCTTTTAGGTGGATTATGAAGTGAGACCTCCCATAGAGGCTCACTAAGTAAGGAGTTTAAAAGAATGAAATAATAGTTGTTACACTCAACATGGATTTACTATTAACCTACCTACTGTAGCTCTATTAGTAAACTTCATGGACCAAATGAACGCGCTTCTTAACCATGTTAAGTATGAAGATGCTGGGTAATATAGTTAAGTGGAAGAGTCTCACTTTTCCTGGTAGTAAATTATTATAGCCCCATAGTTGGTTAATTTATTGCAAAAAAGTAGATGATCGTCGAATTAATAATATAATTTAAAGGGTTTTATATATTGTCATCATGCATACATGCATCATGAAATGTTCAAAGTCCATAAATAACTAGTATGCTTACATAATTTCAAAATGTACTTTTAGAAACATATCTACATCACAAATATGAATCCACTTTCAATTTTGCTAAACAAATGCACTTTGAATGGTGATATCTACATTGAATGGAAAAGAAACCTTAATATCGTCCTCATTGAATGGAAATTTTCAAACCTTAACTTCCCAGTCAACTCCGCGAGATATTGAATATCACAAAAAATGGTATGGTGCAAATGACTTGGCAAAATGCTATATACTGGCCTCTATGAATAGTATATTGTGAAAGAAGCATGAAAGCATGGGTAATGCTATTGGCAAAATGTTGCACCTACATGAGATGTTTGGTACATAAGGAATCAATGTTTTAAGGACCTTAAGCGTAACTTGGGGAGCTAGTTAAAGATTACATGCTGAAAGTGATCTCTTGTCTTAATGAGGCAGAACTAAATGGTGCTGAGATAGATGCAAAAACACAAATATCAATGATCGTTCAAAGCTTGAATTCATCATTTTCATAGTTTATAACGGATTATGAATTGCACACTAGGGATTACACACTAAGTGGGCTAATGAATGATCTCCAAAATGTGGAAAAGGTTCTTGATTTGAAAAAGAAGCTTGAAGCACATGCGGTTTTCACTTTTAAAGCCAAACCTAAGGGTAAAAAGGAAGAAACCTAGAAATAAAAAGACTTCCAAGGGCACAGTGGGAGCAAAGAAAAAGACTACTTCCAAAGACAACACAAAAGGAAAATATTTCCATTGTGGTGTGAAAAGACATTGGAAGTGAAATTGCAAGGTTTACCTTGAAGAAATCCAAAAGAGTAAACAAGGCATGGGTTTTCTAAATATGTTAAAGGCCTGTTTAGTGGTTGATTCTATGGATACTTAGATAGCAGATTCTTAAGCCACTAACCATGTTTGTAATTCTTTACAAGGGTTTCAACAACGACAAAATTTGAGTAAAAGACAGTTTCGGCTGAGGATGGGAAATGGCACATTCATTTTAGCATTAGCAATAGGAGCCATTATTCTTCAATTTCCTTAGTTTTGGAAAATGCTAATTACATTCTAAAGACTTAGAGAAATTTAATTTCTGTCTTTTGTTTAATAAAGTCTGGATATTCAGTTTATTTTAATGAGACACTCACTATTTATTTGAATAAGGAGTTTATTTGTTTTGGAATTGTAAGATATAATCTTTATTTCCTTGAGCCTACGACTTAGTCTGCACATCATATAAAAGTAATACAATTTAAAACTGAAAGAGTCAAAGAATCTAGTACAAATCAAAATTATCTTTGGCATTTGCATTTAGGTCATATCAATCAAAATAGACACAATAGGCTTATAAAGGATGGTACTCTACCAGACATGGTTGAGGGTTTCCTACCAGTATGTGAGTCTTGTATTGAAGCTAAAATGACCTTTTAAGGGAAAAGGTAATAGAATGATAAATGTTCTAAACTTGGTGCATGCAGATGTGTGTGGACCAATGAATGTAGAAACTGGAAGAGGTTATGAATACTTCATAACTTTTATTGATGACTACTCAAGACATGGCTCTGTGGATTTAATGCATAAAAAAGGTGAATCTTTTGAAAAGTTCAAAGAATTCGAAGCCAAAGTTGAAAAGCAACTAGGCAGGCCAACTTAGATTAGATCGAAGAGGTAAGTATTTATCAGATGAATTCAAGAAATATATCATTAACAATGGGATAATTTCCAATTTGTCAGTGCCAAGAACACCTCAACATAATGGTGTAGCTGAAAGAAGAAATAGAACTCTTTTAGAAATGGTTAAAACAATGATGTCCTATGTTGACCTTCCAATCTCATTCTGGAGATATTGTATGCAAACTACTAAGTACTTGCTCAATTTTGCTCCATCTAAAGTTGTGCTTAAGACACCAAGGGAGTTGTGGGTAAGGCATAAATCATTTATACATCATCTATAAACATAGGGTTGTCTTACACATGTTTTAAAGCCTGAGTCCACAAAGATGGAACCAAAGACTGAGGTGTGCTTATTTGTCGGATATTCAAAGGGAACAAGAGGTTATTACTTCTATAGTCCTTAAGATAAGAAAGTTTTCATTAGTGCAAATGTCACTTTCTTAAAAGAAGAGTTTGTGATAAATCACAAGCCTAGAAGTAAAATTGTCTTAGAAGAATTATCTGATCTTTCAGACTTTAGAGTTAATTTTGAAGATGTCATAACACAGTTTGATTCAAGGGTTGAAATAGAAACACAAACTGAACATCAACTAATGGTGCCTTAACATAGTGGGAAGGTTATGAAACAACCAGAAAGATACATGGGTCTAAGACAAAACATGATTGCACTCTTAAATGAACATGAATCTGACCCTATTATATATAAAAAAGCTATTAACGAAGTAGATGTGGAAGAGTGGCATATGGAAATGAAATCTGAGTTGGAGTTTATGGCTTCCAACAAAGTATGGACTATAGTAGATCCACTTGAAGGGATAAAACCCATAAGGTGCACATGGATTAATAAGAGAAAAAGAGGAAGTGATGGGAAAGTGGAGGCCTTGAAGGCTACACTAGTGGCCAAGGCTTTTACCTAAAGAGAAGGGATGAACTATAAAGAATCCTTCTCGTCGGCTGCTATGCTTCAATGCATCAAGATCCTCCTATCGATAGATAAATATCTTGATTATGAGATATGGCAAATTGATGTCAAGACTACATTTTTAAATAAAGATCTTGAAGAACGTATTTATATGGGTCAACCACAAAGTTTCAATAAAAAAGGCCAAGACCATAAGGTTTGTGAATTGCATTGGTCTATTTATGGACCTAAGCAAGCATCTAGCTCTTGGAACATAAGATTTGATACTATTATCAAATCATATGATTTCCAGCAAAATGTTGATGAACCCTATGTCTATAAAAGGATACAG
>NW_018397280.1:1566572-1566760 GCF_002168275.2 Theobroma umbraticum
TTGTTTTCCTAGTCCTTTATGTTGATGGCATTCTACTCATTGGGAATGATACAGGAACACTATCAACAGTTAAAGGTTGGCTGAACCAATAATTCAATATGATGGATTTGAGATAAGCTAGTTATGTTATGGGGATCAAACCTATAAGGGATCGTAAGAACAAGCAGATAGCATTATCTCAAGCATCC
>NW_018397280.1:1566770-1588400 GCF_002168275.2 Theobroma umbraticum
AGATTTTGGGCAAGTTTGCTATGTAAGATTCCAAGAAGAGTTTTATACCCTCTAGACATAAAATCAAAGTTTCTAAGTAGATGTCACCTAAAACTCAAAAAGAAGCTGAAAACATGAGACAGATTCCCTATACAACAACCGTCGGAAGTCTCATGTATGCTATGATGTGCACTAGGCCAAATATTTTCTATGCAATTGGATTGGTTAACAGATTTCAATCGAACCTAGGAATGGAGCACTAGATTACAATCAAGTGCATTTTTAAATATCTTTGTAGAACAAAGAATTGCATGCTTGTATATTTTGGAAGTGAACTTGCAACAACAGGGTACAGTAAGTCAAATTTTTAGTCTGACGTTGATTATAGGTAATTGACATTAGGATTTATTTTCACCATTAGAGGAGGAGCCATAGTTTTAAGGAGTGTAAAGCAATCTTGTATTGCAGTCTCTACTATGGAGGTAGAGTATGCTGTGGCTTGTGAAGTAATAAAGGAAACTGTATGGCTTCGTAAGTTCTTTATGGACCTTGAAGTAATTCCAGATGCGGACAAGCCTATTACACTTTATTGTGATAATAGTGGAACAATGGCTAACTTGAAAGAACCGTAAAATCATAAAGCAACAAAACATATTGAAAGGAAGTATCATCTCATTTGTGAGATCATACAATATGGAAAAGTACTTGTGAAGAAAATTCCAATAGAGTAAACCTCACCAATCCATTCACAAAGATTCTAACACTAAAAAGTTTCGATGGTCACTTAAAAGCTCTTAGAATGTGGGATATGCCATACTTGCTTTAGGGCAAGTGTGAGATTGTTAGCAATTCTAAGAATATGTTGCCTTGAAAGTAAGTATATTCTCATGCTTTATTAAATTTATTTGTAATGAAAATACATTGAGATAATATGATGAAGAGTTTGTTTTAGTAAGCATTCATTATCTACTTATTAAGGTACCATGATTTTATTGAGATATTAAAATACATTTGTATGAAGAGTCATAAATAGGAGATATGTATTTTAATTGAATCTAAAAATTGCTCACATCCATATCATAAAGCTGGTCACTTTATTGTGTTAAGACTATAGTGTCCAAATTACTTCTAACGAAATGAATGTGATTCATTTCAAGGGAATGATGAGTTTCAAATCATCGAAATGGTTGACTTCGAGTAATGACACTATAACATGAACTGGAATCATGTGAGAATAAAATGTAAATTTTGCCATTACTTAAATCTTGATCTCACACCTATGCATTTGCTTATAGCAGAACCAAAATCCTGATGGATAGTGGACTCGTGTTTAATCTCCTTATAATCTTTGATTTACCATGAGCATGATCATCATAAAGCGTTGATATAGATTTCGTACTTTGGAATTATAAATGAGATGAACATTTTGGAACATATATCCAGATAATGGAATTCATAGCATTAACATCACTTTCAGTGATTTTAGGAATATTGGTGATTAATTTGGGCCCAGTGGATTGATGAATTAGCTCTTCATTACATTTGGATACTCAAAAGATTAGATCTAGAGTATTGAATCATTAATTGGATGAAATTTGAGACTAGGGAATAAAATTGACATAAAAGATACAACGGTAATTTCACTTTTTATCATTGGATGGTTATGAGGGTTCACAATATAAGATTTGCAACTGGACAACTAATAATTAATATCAAGTATTGAATTAATTCTTGTAATTATAGTTAATCCAAGAATGCAACCATGAATCTATGGTGGAGTGAATTCAAAGTTAATAAGCTTGAATTATTTTTAATAAGATTAAGAATAATTCTAGTTTATTGGAGATTGAAATATCTATGTCCAAATAAATTCCCCAGTTCACTTCATAGAATTCAACTTGTTTAAGTTGGGATGCATGTTTTCATTTCATTAATTAAATTATGTACAAAAATGGCAGCTTTAACATGTTTGTCTTAATTTAGACAAGAAAACATATTTGGTCTTAATTTAGATAAGAAAATATGTTTGTCCTAATTTAAAACAAAAAAAATATTTTATCTTAATCTAGAAAAAAAAATATTTGTCTCAATTTATACAAGATAAAATATTTTTGTCTTAATTAAACACAAAAGTTTGTCTTAAATTAAGATAATGTTAGGAGGATTCTTGTAAAATGAATCTAGACATCCATGTTGATAAACAGAGACTCCATGTTTGACTATCACTTTTTTATTTATTATTAATTCTTTTAAATTAAAGATGAATAATAATAAAATAAGAGTTGTTATTTAATAAGGAGTTTTATTTTATCAAAAACTCTAAATGATAATTAAAGAATTAAAGTATTTATTCTTTAATTTTAATTTGGATAATTATGGAGCATGTCTGGTGCTTCCATAATTCTAAATGGATGGCGAAGATTGATTCAAAGGTGTTTCATTTTGATTAAACGTTTGAGGAAAAAGTTTTAATAAAACGAAAAGAGATTGGAAGAAAATAAAAAGAACGTACTTTTTCCTTTAAAAAGTTTTAGCTGTCACTTTTTTTATCCTCCTCTTAGCTTTTTCGAAGAAAAAAGAGACAAAATAGGTTGCGATCTTATAGTCTTGCATTCCACACCTTGTCCACTCAATGTTCATGTTGAAAGTATTCTTGAAGAATAAGTGATAAACTTGTTTAGTCGATAAATCATTCATTGATGTGGTAGTGTCTGAAAATAAGAATCTCAAAATAATAGGTATGATTTTTCTTACTTAATAGATTCTTATTTTTTTTAAGATATGATTCTGTTACTCGCAATAATAATGATGTGTGTTTCTACTTATGCAATTGGATTTCTTGTTTCTTTTTTAACAGAAATATTTGAAATCCATGCTTTACACAATCACATCAATTTACTAAGATCCTAGTCCAACATAGAACCCTTTATTGTGTTAAAAGTATCTCCACATGGTGCGATAGAAATAGTCGATAGGTTGACCAACGAGACATCCAAGGCAAATGGACAAAAACTGAAGCATTACTGCGGAGGACCTATCGATAGATAGTGGTTCCATCTCTATTCGACCATAACTGAATTCCACAATGGTCTAGGTAATGATCTTAAACTAAGTGCTTCTTGGGAGGCAACCCAAGCTTTTCAATTTTATTTATTTTAGTTGTCTTTTAAATCTTAGTTACTTACAAATTTACCTTGTCAAGCTTGTTATGATTAATTTTTCATTGTTTATTATAGGTCTAGAGCTATCTTGAGAGAGAAAAAAGAAAGTAGGCATCTATTTTTTTTTTACTTGAAAAAATAAATGAAAAAAAAAAGTAGTGTGGTGCCAAGGAAGTAGCGTCACAATGTTGGCGCATTAGTCTTCTGTCATACAAATTCCAAAGAGAAGGCCACCACAATGTTAATTAGAGAGCATTGCAACATTAGTTGCTTAACTTGGCCCATACATTGGGCTGAACCTAGAGCATTGTGGCGCCATGTAGTGGGGTTTTCTTTAAAAGCTTCTCTTTCTCTTGTTTTTCTCCCTACTTCTCCACTTTTTAGGGCTTTTCTCTTACTCTACACTTGAAATCTCTCACACCCATTACAACCACTTTTAACCCACTTTAAATTTCTACCATTGATCACTTCCTTGTGCCAAGTAAGCTGTTTTTCTTCTAATGCTTCTTCCAATTTTCTGCACTTTGTACTCAAGTAGTTAAGTTTTCCCTCTTTTGTTAAGTTTTGATTAACTAGCAATCTTGTGGAATAATTCATGTACTTGGTGGATGGGTTGTTGAGATTTATGTTAGATTGATTTATGTGTGTTGAATTTTCTTGTTTCTACATAGGTTTGTGTTGAATTTTCCCACTTGGTGAGAATAAATGTTAACTTTTATTATTTGCCATAATGTAGGATTGGTGAATGTTATAGTTGACATTTTCAATTCCTCATATTCTATTGATGGGGTAATCTACTTGAATTTTTGTTGCATATTTATGAGAGTTGTTCTCTAAGAAAGGAAAGGAATGGTGTCTAAGAAACGTACTCACAGGAGCACTAACGGAACTCGTTTTTATCAAGGCAGATTTATGTCTACAAATACTGTTGAAAAACACATGCACTCACTAGTCCACAAAGTTCCTATCCCGAACCATGGCATTGATCTCGACCTTAAGCTCTATAGTTTGGTTCATAACATCCATGTTGAGCAACAATGTGAGCAATTTTTTGAATAACCCGATCCTATGGTGTTACCAATGGTTCAAGAATTCCAGGCCAATGTCATTGAACACATTCATGGTCAGGTCTTTATGCACAGGTTTCAGGTTAGTTTTGATAGTTCAACTTTCAATCAATTTTATAACTTACCTAACATTAAGAATGATGACTATGGCAAATTCTTGGTGAGTGACATTGATTTGGATAGGGTCCTTGATGTGCTTTGTGATAAGGGGGGGGGAATGGAAAATGACTAATGGTATTTTGATATCCTTTAAAGCTAGCATTATGAAGACAATGCATAAGCTATGGTAGCACTTTTTGGTTGCAAGGTTGCTTCCTATGGAACATATTAGTGACGTCACATGAGATAGAGCTATTCTGTTATATGCCATTATTTTTGGGATGTCAATAAATGTGGGCCAAGTGATATTTTCCAGTATTGTTCAAACTACCCGCTTGCCTCACATTGGACTATGGTACCCATCATTAATTACAGCATTTTACAAGAAAGTGGATGTCCAATGGGATAAAATGAAGAGATCTTGAAACTTAAAGCACCATTGGACGTCGACATAATGAATCGAATTAATGCCCGTGAGTTGTTGGCTGTCAAAAGTAGTTCTTCTTCGGTTGCACGTCGTCCACCACCTCAGGGCCACCTCGACATCTATCCACGTCTCTAAAGAGGGAACAACTAGAGCTTCGCATGGATCATCAGGTGGCCTGTATGTAGCCCATAGAGTAGATGATGCGTGCCTATGCTGAACATGTTGGTGTGGATATGAGCATTTTTCTTACATTTATGGATGATCCCACCAAAGAAGATTTGCCTGATGATGATGAGGATAAAGATCTCTAGTAATGCTCCTCCAAGTCAGGGGAGTATCTCTCTCCCGTACTTTTTGTTTCCATTGAGGACCATGTTGATATTAAGTTTGGGGAACTTTTATATTGCATAGTAGAGTCATGTAGGACTTTTTCATGTTAATTACTTTCACATAGTAGTGCATTTGCATTTGATAGAATTAAGTGTGCTAGTTGTTTAATTTACAAATCCAATGATGAGAGCTTAGTTATATTCCTATCATAACTCTTTGAAACATGTAAATATTGTTTAAATGCTATGTAAATTCTCATGCTAAGCATTATTGTTAGGATGAAATTTCTACATTTTAAGCACTAAATTTTTACTTAGATTCAGTGTATTTATTTAGAAATGGTTTATGTGAATGTGAACTTTTGAATTATGTATTAAGTTCTAGAATTTGTTTGATTCTCTTTCAAGGCAAAATTCTAGGCTATACTTAGTTAAGGAGATGATTTAGGCCATTTTTTGAATGATTGATCCTTTTGTAGCCTTCCTTTACATGAATTATCCTTAGTTTTGCCCTTTAAGCCTAATGACACCTTTTCTTTGTCTAAACACTTAAGTTTAGCCTAAAGCCTTGTATAGATATTTCCAACAATTCTGCATCCCTCATACCTAAGTGCATATGTCAATTTAAGAAATGTTATGAGCTAGATAGTGAAAAAGGAAGTGAAGATGAAAAATGATGAAAAGTTCAAAATGATAATTGTATTCATCTCATTACCTAATAAAAGAACTGAGTTTAGGGGTGTGAAATTGAGAAAAAGAAAAAAGGAAAGAAAGAATGAAGTATTGAACAAAAGAAAAATTTTGATGAAAAAGGCGTATACTAGGTGAAGCAAAACAAATCTCTGAATAGGTCCTAGATTGACTATGTGATAAGGGTGATTTGAGCTATACATTATCTCATATCCAGCCTTAACCCTAGCCATACATTACAAGCTAATTAAAATCCTATTGATCCTTAATTTAGTGTTAGTCTATATTAGTGGAGAAAAAGATGAAAAGCAACTTATGAAATTTAATTACTAATTTGAATTTTAATATAAACTTATTCGGATTGTACGATGTTTTAAGTAAAAATGTTGCACACACACAAAGAATTTCACTTAATGATATGCTGGCATTGGAATTAAGACATGCATTTGAATAATATTTGTATGTGGATTCGAGTTTTGAATGTGAAGTAACTTCTGAGGATATTAAGGTAATGAATGAAATGGTGCAGCCGAATTCTAGTTAAATTTTGTTATGTTTCATGCTTTAGTTATTACATTTAGTTCTTAGTTTTGCTTGAGGACTAGCAAAATTGTAAGTTTGGGGATGTGATAACTCTACTATATAGAGTTATTTTGAGTACATTTTACGGACTTTAATGGCTAGATTCTTGAGTTTAGGATAAGATTTTAACCTTTTTAAGCTATTTTTCTAGTGTAGGTTAGATTTTATACTGATTAGTTAATTTAGTTGTTATTAGTTTAATTTCATTTTAATTTATCTCAATTTATTCAAGGAAAAGTTATTACCGATTTTTCTCATGGTTTTGTGCAGAATATGATGAGCAAGGAAAAAGAAAGAGATGATAGCATAAGTGAGGAAATAGTATTACTCATATATGTTGTAGTAATTTGACGTTAACTTGAGTTGTAGAACTCCAATTAAGTTGATTTTTTATTTGTTGGAAAGATAAGAGAATGGGTTACAACTTTCATGTTTAGCACTTAGCCTAGTTCAGAGTAGATCATGTTGAAAATCATATTCAAAATTGGTGATTAGATATAGCTCCACATTGAAGTAGCATGGCTAGAGCGCTACGATGCAAGAAACTTAAGGCCATGGCAATGTAAGTGATGCTGCTGCGCCTTTAAAAACTTATGGCTGTAGCATTGAAAGTGGTATCACCACAGCAACAGTGAACCATGGTTATGGCAATACGTATCAAGATAACATCATACAAAAACCAGAAAGCATGGTGCTACGATGTTGAGGAAATAGCATGAAAAGCATGGCCGCGGCACCACCTGTTTTCCAAAATTAAAACTTTCATCAAAAAAGTGGAAAGTAAGGTATTTTGCACATATTTTGAAAGCATTGACCACAGAGGACGGTAGTAGGTTTCTAGAAACTTGAGCTTCAAATCAATTGAGAATTCAGGAATAATAGAGAAAGGTTTGCAATTAATCAAGCTTCAACATAAGTTTAATTCTCTCCTTTTGTGTTATTTTTAATTCTTGTTTTGAACTCATGGCTATACTTTTTTGGATTGTGTTTTATTTTAATATCATGAACTAACTTGCTTATCTAGGATTGTGGTGAATTTTAGCATGTAATCTGAATACTTGTTTTCTATTATTTATTAGGAATGGGCGTGATTTACGTAGTTAAATCCATTCGTCATGATTTTAATTGCCTGATGAACAATTAAATGATTTATGAACCTAATTAAAACTCGACAGAGAGATTTTAAGTTGGACCAAGATTTGATTAATGTATGTTCACTTCACCTAGGTGGTCTGATTCGCAATTTGGGTAGTCATACGCCAAGTGCCATACATAGCCATATTAGGACACTTGCTTATTGAACTTAATTTAGTTGATTCCTATAGACATATAGTGAACTAATTAAGTTAAGTATTTGTACAAGCATCTCGATGAAGACTTGTTTATAGCTTTGGATTCTAGGTTAGTAAAATCACCTAGGAAAGATAAATAACTAGAAAAGCTAGTATAAGATGAAATATTGAATGAACCCATAATCCTAGGTCTTTAGTACATTACTTACCTCAATTTATTTTGTTATCTGGTTTATTTAGTGTTGATTTTTAAACTTTGTCTTTGTTTAATTTTTCAATTGTCAGAGTACTTAAATAAGATTAATTTGTTTTATAATTTTAGTGCTTAGTGAAACTTTGAAAACAAGTCTTTGTGGGAACTATAATCTGAACTTGTTCATCATTATATCCCTTTTCAACAGTAACAGCGATAAATCTAGTTCTATCATAGGAACTACAAGCACTAGTCCTGGTTCTCTTGGGTACCATGCGTAATAGTCTAAAAATCAATCTTCACAAAATTATCCAAAAATCAAAACTCCAAATAAAGCACCAAACAATTATCCTTCAGGCACTCTCTACTCAAGCAGTTCAAATCCAATAATCCACAATATCACAATATCTCAAAAATGCACAATATCTTAAAAAGCACAAGTGTGAGAAAGTAAACTTACTTGAATATTCAGTACCTGATGATGAATGGTTGAAAGCAATGATTGATTTGTGTAGGATTTGAATGAAGTTTTATAAAGAAGGAAAAAAGAATGGGAGGAAGAAAATTTTAAAGACAAAAGAAGAAGGTGGCTAATGAAAAGGATGGGAGAAGAAAAAGGGGTTTATATAGTATGGTTTATGGTTTTTTTATCGTTTCTCAGTGCAGCACCGTAACGCTCTAGGCTTGCCTCCGTGACACCTTGCGCTTGTGCATCGGATAATTGTCCTTGAACTTAGTAGCGTTGCGGCACATTTTTCCAGTATCGTAACATCATGATGCTATGATTCGACGTGTTGGGTACCTGATGCACCATGGCACTATGGCTTGGGTGATATAGCATCTTAAGAACTTCAATTTGGTGATCTTGACCGACTGGAGGATAGCGACATTATAACTAGGGTATTGTGATGTTGTTTGCTTTTGCAATTTGGCATGGTTGGCATCCTAAGACATCGCGATGCGATAGCTTGTGTGCCTTTATGTCACACTGTTGCTTTTTCTTATGCGGCACCTATAAAAATAAAATAAAAAATCAATAATTAAAGAAAATGAATATTAAATGAATGAATAATAATAATTTAAAGTAAATAGATTAAGTTAAAATGGTTGGGTTGCCTCTCAATAAGCACTTCTTTGTAATCATTAGCTTCACTATCGCAGACTTAAGTAGTTTCGAGGAAATGTATGGAGGACTTTTGATAATCAATTTTACCTCCCCAATAATGCTTTAATCTTCGCCCATTAATTTTGAATGTTAGACCATCATTTCTGTTACATCCCATTTTATTGTGAAACATGACCGATGCATGAACCCAAATGGGTATAGGTTGCTAAGCCCAAGCAAACATCTTTAACATTCATCATTAAACATTCAGCAATGTGAAAGAATACATAAACATCAATAGGCATACAATATCAACTCATGTGTACCATCATACCCAACATTACAAATATATGGAATTTCTCAACACATTGGTGTAAGTGCAACATTTTGTACATCATCAAAGCGCCACATTTCGAGTGCACCATAATATTTACATGCCTCAACACTCTTGGGTGTCCATATGAGCTCTAAGCCACTTTACACATTTAGCATAACAATCATAATGTAATATGCCCAAACATTTGGGTACATTATTGTAACATACTCATAATCCATAAAAACACGTTCATAGTTTGTGAACATAAACATAACATAGACTAACTCGTCAGCAGAACATGACCTAACTCACTAAGCATCGAAAGGCTTCTAAACACCTACCAATGAGAAATGAATGAATCATATCTTTGTGACACTAGCTACTAGCAAGCGAGTGTTATCACTATCTACAAAAAAAATAGCAAGGTAAAATAATGTGAGTTACAAAGACTTTGTGAGTGGCATTGAGGAAGGAGACAAGTTAGAAGATATGAGTATTTCATAACCATGCAATCAAATCCTTTCACATTACTATGATGTTCATGAAACATAACATTTAATATTCTCTAAATGACATTGCATGGAAAACATCTTTGCATAATGCATTAGAAACCATTTAATCATGAAAACCTTTCTAAAAGCACTTGATAAGCCAATTCTACAACAATTTTATCAATAAATTCTAGAATGTATTGATACATGCAAGGAATCTATTGATACCCTTGGTAATGTATCGATACATTTCACATAGAATGCCTTCTGTTGCATTTTATTGAAAATGTATCGAAACATACTTTATATGTATCGATACTTTTGGCATAGTATCCAATTTTTTAGGAATTTTCTTGAATCTAACTCATTCATAAGTCTTTCTAACATTGAAGGATCATTTCCTAGGCTAAGGTTCTGTCTAACTAAGCCAATATCACCATATTACAGTGTGAATAACATCATGAATACTCGTGTAAACATAAACTAGGCATTTAAGCATAAATCATGAGGCAATACTCGTTTAGTCATATCTCTAACTCATTAATCTCATTCTTCATAAAATTCTAACTATGAGTGGGTCTACCCCATTTTGGCAAATAGTGGTTAAACTCCCACTATTTTGGGTTCCTAACATGCTCTCATGAATTGCATATCGGCCTCATCCATGATTTATTGAGTGGTCCTACCCTACTCAGATGGGTACTGGACAAAGTCTTAACAACTGTCTGATTCACCTCATGTGAACAGTCATCGAAGCTACATGAATTGCCTTTCGACCTTACCCACGATCACCATAAGATCTCTTAAGCTCAAGATCTATTCTTTGTTGGAGTTGGATCTTATTAGTGGATTGATGTGATTGTGTAAAGCATGGATTTAAAAAAAAACTCTTTTATAAAGGAAGCAAGCAACCCAACTACAGAAGCGAAAACACAAATCATTCTTATTACAAGTAACATAATCACATCCTAAAAAAAGAAGAATATTATCAAGTAAGGAAAAACATACCTTTTATTTTGAGATTTTATTTCGGACACCACACACTAATGAATTATTCTCAACCAATTTACCACTTATTCTTCAAGAATGTTTTCAACTTGAACCTTGAGTGGACAAGGTGTGGAATGCAAGACTATAAGATGGCAACCAATTTTGTCTTCCTTTTCTTCCTAAAAATTAATGGCTATTTTGTTTCAAAAAAATTCAGCCAAGAATGGGAGAGAGGAAGAAAGATACGGTAAAGTTTTTTTTTTGGAGGAAGAAAAGAGAAGTGATGGCTGAAACTTTTTCGAGAAAAAGTACGTATGTTTCTTTTCCTCCAATCTCTTCTCTTTTTATTAAAACTCTTACCTCAAAGTTTCAATCAAAATTAAACACCTTTGAATCTTGACCATCCATTTAGAGTTGTAGAAGTATTAAAGAGGCTCCATAATTAATAAAATTAAAATTAAAAAGTAAATAATTTAATTCCTTACGTTTCATTCAGAGTTCTTAATAAAATAAAACTCCTTATTGAATAATAAATAAAAGGGTGATAGTCAAACATGTAGCCTTTTTTAGTAACATGGATGTCTAAATTCATTTTGCAAGAATCCTCCTAGCATTATCTTAATTTAAGACAACTCTTGGCTTTAATTAAGACTAAAATATTTTATCTTGTCTAAATTGAGATAAATATATTTTCTTGTCTAGATTAAGACAAAAAATATTTTTCTTGTCTTAAATTAAGACAAACATATTTTCTTGTCTAAATTAAGAGCAAACATGTTTTCTTGTCTAACTTAAGACAAAAGTGTTAAGGTTGCCATTTGTTACATAATTTAATTAATCAAATTAAAACATGTATTCCTACTTAAACAAGTTGAATTCTACAAAGCTAAGTGGGGAATCGATTTGGACATAAATATTCCAAACTCCAATAAACTTAAAATTATTCTTAATCTCATTAAAAATAATTCAAACTTATTAACCATGAAATCATTCCACCATAGATTCATGGTTGCACTATTGGATTAACTATAATTACTAGAAACAGTTCAATACTTGATATTAATTATTAGTTGTCCAATTGCAAACCTTATATTGTGAACCCTTATAACCATCCAATCACAAAAGCTGAAATTATTGCTTGACCTTTTATGTTAATTTTGTCCTTAGTCTCAAATTTCATCAAATTAGTGATTCAATACTCTAGATCTAATTTTTTGAGTATCTAGATGCGATGAGTAGCTAATTCACCAATCCACTGGGTCCAGATTAACCACCAATTTTCTTGAAATCACTAAAAGTGATGTTAATGTTATGAACCCTATTATTTGGATATATGTTCCCAAATGCTCATGTCAATTATAATCCCAAAATACAGAGTCTAGATCAATGCTTTACAATGATCATGCTTATGGTAAATCAAAGATTATAAGTAGATTAAACACGAGTCTACTATCCATTAGGATTTCAGTTCTACTATAAGCAAATGCGTAAGTGTGAGATCAAGATTTAAGTAACGGTTAAACTTAAATTTGATTCTCACATGATTCTAGATCATGTTATAGTGTCATTACAAGAAGTCAACCTTTTTGATAATTTAAGACTTATCATTCCCTTGAATTGAATCATATTGATTTTGTTGGAAATAATTTGGACACTACAACCTTAACATAATAAAGTGACCAGCTTTATTATATGGTTATGAATAATTTTTAGATTCAATTAAAATACATGTCTCCTATGCATGACTTTTCATACAAATGTATTTCAATATCTCAATAGAATCATGGTAACTTAATCACTAGAAAATGAATGCTTACTTAAAACAAACTCTTCGTCTTATTATCAAAATGTACTTTTATTACAAATTTAATGAAATTAAGCATGAGAATATACTTGCTTTCGAAGGCACCATATTCTCAAAATTCCTAACATTCTCATCCTTAGCTTGTATCATGAGAATATAACATTTTCATAAATCATCATCATACTTAGTGCATATTGTATATGACTATTTCAACACATACATCTCATTGCATACATTTCATAACCTCATAAATCACTTACATAATTTGCCTATGGTGTATATGAATATTTCAACACATACACCTCATGGCATGCATTTCATGTCACATCTCATTTCCTGAAGAGATCATGACCCGCGCATGGACTCAAATGAGCATGAATTCGTTAGGCCCTAGCAAGCCTTTTACCATTATATCATTAAACATTCATCATTTTATGCGAAAGCATTTTAAAACATCCATTTACATATAAAATCATCATGCATGCATTCATAATACTTATTATACAATTAAGAAACTTCTCAACTTAATTGTATAAGCTCAAGCTTTTGATATATATACATATATATATAACTGCCACTGTCATAATGCTTGAATACATAAACATTAAACATCATCATCATCCCCCTTATTTAAATTTTTATCAAAAAAAGAAATTTTTGCATGTTAAGTTTTATTTTTGGGATGAGCCTTGCTTGCTTAAGCAGTGCCAAGACCAAATCTTTAGCAAATGTGTCTTAGAAGAAGAAATTCAAAGTGTGTTTCACCATTGCCATTTTTTAGATTATGGAGGACACTTTGAAGGAACAATAACTACTGTAAAAGTCCTCAATCAGATTTATATTGGCCTACATTATTTAAGGATACTCACAATTTTGTTTTGCATTGTGACAGGTGCCAAAGAGTAGGTAATATCTCAAATCGACATGAAATGCCTCTCAACAACATCCTTGAGATAGGAATTTTGTATGTATGGGGTATTGACTTCATGGGCCCATTCATATCTTCATACAACAACAAATACATCTTGCTTGCTGTAGATTATGTCTCTAAATGGATTGAAGAGGTAGCCTTTCCTCATAATGATTTAAAGGTGGTGATGAATTTCATTAAGAAGAATATTTTCACTCAATTTTGCACTCAAAGGGCAATTATTAGCAATGAGGGAAGTCATTTTTGCAACAAATATTTTGATGCACTTCTTACAAAATATGGAGTTAAACACAAGGTTGTAGCTATATACCATCCTCAAACTAGTGGCCAAACAGAAGTGTCAAATAGAAAAATCAAGAAGATTTTGGAGAAAACAGTATGTCCTAGGAAAAAAGATTAGCAAAAAGATTGGATGATGCATTGTGGGCATATCATACTGCTTACAAGACCGCAATTGGCATGTCTCCATGCAAGTTGGTCTGTGGCAAAGCTTGTCACTTACCGGTGGGACTTGAGCATTGTAACACGTTGTACTTTGATATGGTGGCTAATAAAGCTTATCGGATACCAATTGAAGTTAATTAGAGTCCTTAAGAGTGATGAAGGGTGAAAGGAATAGTTTGAAATAAAATATTTCGTACGCGAGAAAATAGTAATTAAATGATAATATTTTTATCGAAGATGAATTAGCGAGTCAAAAAGGTGATTTAAAAGTAAATCAGGACAAGTGAGACATTTTGATCCCGAGGGGACAAGTGGAGAATTTTGAATTAAAATATTATTTTATTAATAAAATAATATTAAAATATGAAAATTTAAATTAAAATATTATTTTATTAATAAAATAATATTAAAATATTAAAATTAAAATTAAAATATTATTTTATTAATAAAATAATATTAAAATATTAATATTTTAACTGTTGTTGAAATTAGTCACGAAGGAGGATTATATGACTAATCTAAGTAGGGGAGAAGAAGTAAGAAAAGAGTTTGAAGAAAAACAACGTTAGTGCTGCCCACATGTCTTTTATTAAATAAAGCTAACGCTGATAAGTATATATTTAAATATTATAATAATACCTTAGTAAAGTGTAAATTTTATATTTTGTTTGTACAATTTGATAGAAGGAAATTGGAGTTTTAGAAATGTTGGAAGGACCCAATGGTAAAGGATGAAAGTTTAGAGGGGTCACATGGTAAATAAGGAAATGTTTGAGGACTCATTTGCAATTTCAATATTTGAAGTTAAAAAAGGAGAATTTCCTAACCAAGGAAGGTTAGATTATGAGGAATACGAGATATACTTGTGAAAGTTACTATTACACGTAAACTATAGTGTGCAAAAAGAAAAAGTGAGTGGGGGATATGTAAGGCCCCCACCATGTCAAGTGAAAGAAAGAACAAAACTAAAATTTGTTTGAATGTAATGTGACTGATGCAGTGGTTTTCAAATGAAGAAAGAAGAAAATGGGTTGCATGTGACTTGAATGGGACAAGAGTGACTAAATTAAATATAAGGTGAATATGGGGCATGGAATCAAGGAATCAAAAAAGAGAAAAGAAAAAGAATGGAAAGAGAAGGTGGTGGGTGGAAAGGTTGCAAAGACTTTTTGCCTTGTAATTTTACCACATAAAAGAAAAGGAAATATGCCAAAAAGACATCAACCTTTGGGCAATCCACCCATGCAAGAAAATTAAAGAGAAAAGAAAAGAAAATAATGGAAAAAGGGTGTGGCTTTGGGCAATCCGCCCATGTGTGGGCAAAATAAAAAAATGAAAGCCATTTTCAAGGCTTTGGCCTTGAGAAGTCCACCCATAACCAAGAAGAAAAGAGAAAGGAGAAGAAAGTAAAAAAGAAAAGAGAAAGGAAGGAAGGTTCGGCTTAGAGAAGCTAGAGAAAAATCAAGAGGTTTTTCCTCCTAGCTACATCCCATTGTTGAAGTTTAAAGAGAGCTTGGTGGTTTGGCTTAAAGATTTCAAGGTAAGGAAGATAGAAATTGTTAGTTTGGTTGAATGCATGCTTTTGAATCGATTATAATGTGTGAATATGTTTGTGGCAGCAAAAGAATACCATGTGAGGAGCCAAGGAAACCATGCATGTTGGTGATTCACAAGGAATGTGAGATTACGCTACCAAGGAGCTTGTGATTTCTTAGTTTTAGTTCAAGTTAAATTATTGAGGAAAGGTAAGACAAATTATGGCCTAATCCTTGATTATTTATGTTATATGATTATGGATTAGGAAGAATGCCTATATTGGTTGTGAGAATGTAATTTTTGAAGAAAGTAAAGGATAAAGATTATGCATGTCAAGATTTAAGACCTTTTCGGTAAAGTTGTTGCCTTATATGATTATGTGTAAGCATGGGATTAACTATGAAATTAGGTTACTAATTTATTGGTTGATTCTCTGCCATGCATGAGAATAATTAAGTGTATCGGGTTTGTAAGGTTGCTAGGAAGTGTATAAGTAAAGAAAGTGTGCTGTGGTGGCAAGCCGGGGTTTGGCAAGCTGGGAAGGTAACGGGTGACCGACAAGTATAATTAGCTAGATACACACCCGAATTGATAGCGATGTAGCATCCTACTATTGTAAGGCGAGTAAGGGGTGCCTATTTCTAAATTTTCATAACTATATAGTGATATACGTACAATAAACGTTGATAGTATTCTTTAAATGCATTTATGGAAAGCATGAGCTGCTAGAAACCATAGAAAATTGTGGATGCAAGTTGTTTTGGTTATATCTATAGATAAGCTATTTATGTAAAGTGTTTAGAAACTAAGAAACAAGCCTTTTTACAATGTTTACATCAAAATCTGTGCCTTGTATTTTTGTGTGATATGCATAGTTAAATGCTTTAAAATGCAAGTTTTGAGCACCGATTTTATTCCGATCTTTGTACAAGCGTTTACACCATACCATTTTACATGAAAAGCAATTTAAAAGGTTATCGAACCTTGACTTCAAATGATTTAAAGAAAAAGCCTAAAAAAACTTGATTTGGTTTTCAAAATGATTTTGACAGACCGAGAACATCGAGAGTAGGTTTAATGTCACATCAGGATAGTGTGGCCATAATGCACAAGTAAGCTCTAGCTAGAGAACCTTTGGCTCACCAACGAGCTATTGGACATGACTGGGGCCATGGTCTGTGACTATATGTGGCATGGCCACGGGTTGATATATGTGGCTAGGCCACAAGTGATATGCGTGGTTGCAACCACCTGATTTCTCCGATGTTGGCTAAAATCATTGAGACTGCCATGGGTGTGGGAATCTAATGGAGCAGAGCTCTCGGATTGTTATTACGTGGAAGTGGGTCCATGGGTGATTACAATGCTTACTTACTTGAGAGCCTTGTGAGTTTTTTCATGCGCACTCTTTTGCACAGTAGAGAGTTAAAATTTCTTTACAGCTCCCCTTATTTGAATAAAAGCTTTCAATGCTAACTTAATGATCATGAGTTGGTTTATGTGGCTGTACACTTTGACTTCTGTACATGCCACACATTTTGGGAGCTTGCATACTTTTATACTGTATTCATATTTTGATGGCAAGTGATGTTTTTGAAGATTGAACTTTGTGTTGCTACACTTGTTTTTGGCACCATTTTGCCAAGTGAAATATTGAATGATGATTTTACAGCATCATTTTTACAAGGCCCAAACACTTTACTTGTAATTTGATTTTTCTAAGATTATTATTCTTATTTCGGTTTTATCATTCAAATTTACCTACTTTATGCTTGTTTTCCATTTATGCCCTACTCATGGAGCTAATGATTACTGAGTCTGTGAGACTCACCCCCTTATTTCTTTTTTACAGATAGTGATCGGCCTAGCATGCAATCATCGACGCTTATGGTTTACCGCGGATAGATAAAGGCATCTCATAGCACTTTATTCTAACTCACTCCACTGCTAGAGGTCGAGTCATTCATAGCTTGAAGTATTTATAAATAGTGTCAATGTAAATGTGCATTTAGATACTATAGACTCTAATGTATTCTTACGATTATGGTGAATAAAGGATAAGATGGCTTGTTATGATTTATGTTCAATTCTTATTACAAAGAGGTATATGGTTCAAAGCAATTTCATGGATTGATGGCATAATGACTAAAGTTTCAATTAAGTCTTGTTCAGGGCTTGGCTAGTTCTCTCACGAAACTCAGACTCCAGTAGCAATCGAGGAGTGATCATTATTGACTTAGTATCAAAGCCCTAGGTTTAGTCGAGTCCTAGGAGTTCTTGTGTTAGTCAGCAAAGTTGTCGGAGTCAATGTAAAGTCTTGTTTATGGTTTGTGACTGTAGCACAAGTCATAAACAAGAGGCTATATAAACTCTTATTCTTCGTAACCTACCTTTTTACTAACATCAAATAAGGGTTATAAGTAGCATCGTTGTTTGCGTTTGAGATGCCACCTGAGACACGAGCCATTGTTGGAAAGATCTTAAAGCAAAATGCTCCTAATGAAAGGTTAATGTAATGACATATCCCTCTAACTAAGAATGGAGGAATGTGGAGTTAGGTCCGTAATAACTTATTCATTTAGTGAAGCTATAACTTGAGCCCATTATTGTCAATGGGAAAAATTGGATGACATTGGATTGTTATTGAGGTCAATATAAAGGAGCATGTGCGATGATGGTAATAAGGGGCGCACTTTGACTGGAATGAATAGTGATTATTGTGATTCACTAAAGGTTTATAACTTTAAGCATTAAAGGAGGCGTAAACCAATACTCATGTGCACGGAGGTAAGTGCATTGTGTTAATTAAGCTTGCCCTGCCCATATATATAAATGGTGTTAGGCCTCTGAGATATATTATATTTATATATGTGTTGAATATGTGTATAGCAGCTTAGATGGAGCTGGTTTTGATTTCAATTAAGTGATTATGAAATCTCAAGATTTGATTTCAACTATTATGGTTTATAGTTATAAGTACATGAGTTAGCCCAAGGGTGAACTTAAGTGATTGTTATAATTGATGTGTGGTCATGAAGTAAAAGGCTAGCAAACAAATATGCTCTATGGATAAGCTTAAATTTTGCTATGCTTAGCATAAAGTTAATGAATTAAAGGACTAGTTATGGATTTGGTAGCTTAAAGTCAAATGGCTTAGAAATGTTGATTCTAGTTTAAATGCCATATGGAGTTCTATATTTGAGCCCGATATATAAATTGCTTTAAAGATCAATTTAAGAATAAATTTGGATCAGTATGCTACCTATAATATAAATGATTGGTCTGAAATGTGATTTCTCCAAAGGTAAGGGACTTAAAAAAATGCTGATTTTTGAAAAAGCACTAAGAGGGAGCTTCTGCATCCCAAGTTTAAGAGACTTTGATCTTATGACCGCAAAGGTGAGATGCAATAATTAAGTGAATTATCTACCTTATAAATGTAATTGGCTACGGATTGATGAGTAAGTCAAGATCTCAACACTAAGTGGTGTATAATTTGATATGCACATACCTAAAAGTAATTTGGAGACCATTGCTTAAACAAGTTTGCACTAAATGTTATGGTAAGGCATATGATTGCAAGTAGTGAAATATGCCCAAAGGATGATTTTAGCATATCACAAAAAGGGAAATACGTATGTTGAAATTGATGTTCTAATTGCATACTTGTGATAGACAACTAGTTTTGCAAATTTTGGTATAGGTTTAGAGGAAAGCCATATGGTTGAGAATGATTAATGTAGTAGCCTTAAGGGTAGAAGAATTGCTTTGATAAAGTAAATTTCCAGCAGCTGTAGCACAGTAGCACCGACCATCTAGCGCTGCAGCGCTAGGAACATCTTATGTTTAGGAAGCAAGAACAATATGTGGGCGACATAAAGATGAACTTGCAAGTTGAATTATGGTCATTGGACTTGATGATAAGCTTTGTAATTGGAGTTTTAAGGTTTTGGAAAGTATTTATAAGAATGAATTGAAAAGTTTCTTTATTGACTTATATATTGGCATGTAAGTAAAAGAGAAGTTGGAGAGTTTGGGAGATAAATTACCATGAAAAGAATTAAGATAAACATTACACTGACTAAAGTCAAATCCTAAGAAATAAGGGAGACAAGAGATTAAGCCTTGTTAAAGGCTAACGAAAGAGTGGCTGAAAAGTAAGATGAATGATGGGAGACATATGAATGTTGTTATCAGGAGCATTAAAAGCTTAAGGACAATCAATGAAAATATACTAAGTTAGTTTTGTACTGTTTAAATTAAAGACAGGGGCTCCTTGGGAGATTTGAAAATAATGTCCATTGGGGCCAATGAGCTAGAATGCTATCGAAGATATATTGAATTGTTAAAGTTATGAGTGGCTTAAAGATAAGCCTTTGATTGTTTAAGTCCTCAACGAAATTCTGTTAAAGGATGTGTTTAAGTGTTTCGGAAGTGTTTTGAAAAATGTAAGAGAATATGCTAGTTTGACTTGCTGTAAGAGGTCGAATTCAGATGGCCATGAGTGGCTTGTGAGCAATCAAGAAGTGTATAAGTATATGCTCATAAAGGGAGCCATGATTAGTAGATAAGGGTGGAACCTTAGAATTGCATTGTCATAGTTATGAGATTATGCCTTGTATAACATGATACAACGTAAAACTCTAACAATGAGATAGTTCGAGAGATTTCTTACAATGTGAAAGCATTAAATCTCAAGGAGTTGATGGCTATATAGTGACGTTGAGGTTCGTGACTGATATGTCGCATAGTATAAAAGAATGTTGCAAGTATAAGAATGCTTGGGAATGATGGTTTGAGGCAATGATTATCTTGTTATTATGAAAACCCGATGATGTTATGGCTCAATATGCTTGTAGAGGCAGAGCATAAAATGGTGAAAAGTGCTTCCCCCACATGTTTCATTTTGTTTTGAGAAATTATCAAGATAGAGTGCTTGATAGGGGTAAGAAAAGGTTGAATTGTGCTTTAGATGCTTAGAGAGCAATGATGATATGGTCTAGTTAATTGATATTGCCCTTGGTGGGGGAATAGAAATACACCACGAAAATTTATAAAGATCTACTTGGTAAAACAAGATGGTGATTTGAGATTTCAAGTACTCATATACGAGTAAAGATGTTGGTAATGAGCCATGACCGAAAGGCATGATACTAGACTATGAATTTTTGGTAAGTAAAAATTGGCTTTTACGATACGTGGTGTTTAGGGATGGTGCCAATTGGTGCTTGACTCCAGTATGAGAACAAAACACCAAAACTGGTTTGGTGTATTCCCCACATAATGGTGAGCATGATCTAATTAATCATAAGAGAATATGATTCTAAACTTGATTTGGCGGTTATTCGATAATATAGATAGCTTATTGAGCTTGTTCAACCTAAGACTACTTGAAGTTGGAATTTTGGAACTATATATGAATATATGTGATTGCATATTGCCACAAAAACTCATATGGAGTTGGTTATAATTCCGTTCGATATGATATTTTACCAATCGTATAGCACTAGATGATGACTAAGATGATCCATTAGTGATTTTGGCACCAAACAAGTTAATTATAATGCTGTTAGCTTAAAGGTAAGTATTTATACTCTTGATATTCATTCAAAAGTTCTATCTTTTGCGATTAAGCTTGGCATATTTGATATAGCTTGAGAGGCTTGGCATATGAACTAGCTTAAATGTAAGTTAGAAATTGTTAGGTTATTATAAAGTATACAAATAGAGAAGTATGCCATGGAATTAATTTCCTAAGGGCTAATGGAATACAACATATCAGTCTGGTATAACTCCAATGTATATAAAGTTTTGATATATGGAGATTTAGGGAAAAAATTTTATTGCTTATGCATAAAGGCTATGCAATTGAATTTGTGTAAGAAAACTTTAAAGTCTACCTTGTTTCGCATAAACCCCATGATTGGGATGTTGGGATTCGACCTCATGCTCAAACATGAAAAATAATCAATGAATTAAAAATATAACGCAGCGAAAAAATAAATTAACATTTAATTTGAGAAACAGTCGAATCCTACAAGATCAATGTTTATACTTTTCATGTAACTTTGAAACAAATTGTAAACACTCATGGGTTTAAGAGTTGTATACCTTACTCTAGATATCATAATCAAGAGCCCATTAAATCTAAAAATCTTTGCTTCTTCACATTTAGGATTTGTCAAATCTTCAGC
>NW_018397280.1:1588410-1588545 GCF_002168275.2 Theobroma umbraticum
TTTGGCCTCTAATAATAATCCACAAAGTAACAGAATAAAACCTTCTCAAAGATAGGATTTTACTTATCTTAACAAGGTTGTTTCTCAAACCAAAGGACTAAAATTCTTGCCGAATCTTATTTTTGTCAAACAAAG
>NW_018397280.1:1588555-1588652 GCF_002168275.2 Theobroma umbraticum
TTCTTTTCTTATTTTATGAAACGGTTGAAAAATGGTTAGAGCCTTCAAGTTTTTAATTTGCTAATATAACATATTTATATACCCAAACTAATTTGTA
>NW_018397280.1:1588662-1620673 GCF_002168275.2 Theobroma umbraticum
CAACAATTGTATTTTAATTTAATTAAGTCTCCAAGAACTTAATTAATTTCTCACTTTATTTTGATCTCTTTCAATTAAGTCCAACTTAATTAATTATTCTTATTTAATCCCAATCATGTCACTTAATGTGTGTGACCCATTAAGCTTCTAACATGTTGGCAATAAATATAAATCATAATCAAATATCAATTTGATAATTAATTTCTATTTATAGATCATGAGCTGCATTTAGCAATACATCATGACCACTCAAATGTTAGAAAGTCAATTAAAGATTTTTAAAAAGCCCTTCAGTGATAAGCCTCTCAGTGCAATACAGTCCTTTCATCAAATATCCCAGATATGTCATCAAGCATGGCTCAGTGTCTACTTATGACATTCCATATTAGTTCTCATAATTCATGACTAACCTTATGAATTTAGGAAACAAACTTTCCTCAAATTCATCACGCTTTGGCCAAAGACTTTATACAAGTTAATCAAGAATTGAGAACAAGTGAGATACATCCCTTCATATCACTTAGGGTGATGAATCCGCTCTTGACCACACATTCACCTTCACATGCTTCATGGCATACCCAAAACACCCTATTTAGGTATTTGGTTGCTTCCAAACCCGTAGGGATGAAATCAAAGTATGTCATTCCCTATACAAGATGACCTAGTGTCTCAAGTCTACAGACTAGTTGCACAACTATCACATGAGAACATTTTTCGTAAACACTTGAGTGAAATACCAAATGGAGTTCTCATAGCGAGTCATATTCAGCGAACTTATTCTATAACAAGCACTTACATGTTATCCTCAAGTATCCCATATACTTCAATCTATAAGATCAATTGCTTACTTCCCAAGTAAGGAGGCTTAACATGTACCAATCTTTGAGCATTGTCAATGCCCTGTCTTGACAATACAATGATCAGGAATAATTTTAGGAACATGGCTTTGATACATAGTGATCTCATAATTATAACAACTTTATATTTCTCTTGCAAGGCCTTTATGTTCCATGGGCTTCATCCAATTAGTACTTAATAACTCTTATTATTGCACTAACATGAAGAAAAACCTCTATCACATAAAATTATGCAATTAAATATGCATTAAATGATAATATATATTCCTTGACCAATCTAATTAGCTCAAGGGAATACACCAACATGGGAAAGATTAATTATGGATTTAATTTTCTAAGATAAAAGGCTAAAGGATGCTAGCTATGGAAAAGTCCTAGTTAATGATTCTTGGATTTTAAAGAGCACTTAAGAAAAGATAGCTGTCTTCAGATTGATGAACTAATGAGGCCGTGAGACTTGGCATCTGAAATGACTTTAAGGAATGTTAAGATGAATATATTTGTATGTGGTATATGATTGGTAAAATAGCCATGACTCTGGAATTTTAGAGATGGATAGTAATCAGGATAAAATTTGGAAAGGAACTTTAAAGGAAAATTTATGAGCAATTTTAACCTTAAGATGTTGAACTAGTGATTTAAGAGATTAGTTAAGACCATAAGGACATGTGAAGAATGTCGTTATTTATTGAAATGCATTATGGTATAAGTGTAATTTACCTAGTAAGTACTCGATCATGAAAGTACTAAAGTTTTGTTTTTGGGAATATAGTTACTAATGGCTATCGAATTTAAATCATCTGTAATGTTGAATACATATGAAATAAATAAAGAGTGTTTTGATCTTTACATATTATGAAATGCTTGAATGATGGAAAGTTTGATAAAAGATCAAGGTGGAGGAATTGTGGGTGATTATGTAAATAAGCATGATTGATGATTTAAGGTTGTTATGATTGAGGTGTAACTAGAATTAATGACATATTTGAATCCTCTTTATAACATAAAGAATAATATTGTTTTGATCCAAGAAGTGTAGTACACATAATTGTATGTATTATGACATTGTCGACTTTTCTATCAAGATTGGAAGTCGATATAATGTATGAACCAAGATGACATATTAAAAATGCCTAACGAAAGTGCTGTGGTAGAATTTAGAATTTTGATTATTCACCCTACATTGATTTGAATTCGAAGACGAATTCGTTTTAAGTGGGCGAGACTGTAACACCCCGTACTTTGATATGGTGGCTAATAAAGCTTATCGAATACCAATTGAGGTTAATTAGAGCATTTACGAGTGATGAAAGGTAAAAGGAATAGTTTGGAATAAAATATTCTGCACATGAGAAAATAGTAATTAAATAATAATATTTTTATCAACAATGAATTAACGAGTTAAAAAAGAGATTCGGAAGTATGCCAAAAAGTCATCAACCTTTGGGCAATCCCCCCATGAAAGAAAAGTAAAGAGAAAAGAAAAGAAAATAATGGAGAAAGGGCGTGGCTTTGGGCAATCCGCCCATGTGTGGGCAAAATAAAATAATAAAAGCCATTTTCAAGGCTTTGGCCTTGAGAAGTGTGCCCATAACCAAGAAAAAATGAGAAAGGAGAAGAAGAAAAGAAGAAAAAGATAAATGAAGGAAGGTTCGGCTTGGAGAAGCTAGAGAAAAATCGAGAGGTTTTTCCCCCCACCCACTCACCATTGTTGAAGTTTAAAGAGAGCTTGGTGATTTGGCTTAAAGATAGAAATTGTTAGTTTGATTGAATGCATGCTTTTGAACTGATTATAATGTGAGAAAATGTTTGTGGTAGAAAAAGAATACTGTGTAGGGTGCTAAGGAAACCATGCATGTTGGTGATTCATACGAAATGTGAGATTATGCTACCAAAGGGCTTGAGAGTTCTTGGTTTTAGTTCAAAATTACTGAGGAAAGGCAAGACAAATTGTGTCCTAATCCTTGATTGTTTGTGTTTTATGATTATGGGTTAAGAAGAATGCCTATATTGGTTGTGAGAATGTAATGTTTGAAGAGAGTAAAGGATAAGGATTATGTAAAGATTTAAGACTTCTTTGGTAAAGTTATTACCATATATGATAGTGTGTAAGCATGGGATTAACTATGAAATTAGGTTACAGATTTATTAGTTGATTTGCTGCCATGCATGAGAATAATTAAATGTATCGGGTTTGTATAGTTGCTAGGAAGTGTATAAGTAAAGAAAGTGAGTTTTGGTGGTGAGCCGGGGAGGTAACGAGTGATCGGTGAGTAAAATTGTCTAGATACACACCCGAATTTATAGTGATGTAGTGTCCTACTATTGTAAGGTGAGTAGGGGGTGCTATTTAAAACTTTCCATAAATATATAATTATATATGTATAGTAAACATTGGTAGTATTCTTTAAATGCATTTATGGAAAGCATGAGCAACTTGAAACTATAGAAAATTGTGGATGCAAATTGTTTTCAAAGTTGTTTTAGATATATCTATAGATAAGCTATATATGTAAAGTGTTTAGAAATCGGGAAACAAGCCTTTTTACGATGTTTGCATCAAAATCCATGCCTTGTATTTTTGTGTGATATGTTTAGCTAAATGCATTTGTTAAATGCTTTAAAATGCAAGTTTTGAGCACTGATTTTATTTTGATCTTTGTAAAATTGTTTACACCCTGCCATTTGATGTGAAAAGCAATTTGACGGGTTATTGAACCTTAACTTCAAATGATTTAAAGGAAAAGCCTTGGAAACTTGATTTGGTTTTGAAAACGGTTTTGACAAACTGAGAGCGTCGATAGTAGGCTGAATGTCACATAGAAATAGTGTGACCCTTGTGCACAAGTGAGCTCTAGCTAGAGAACCTTTTGAATCACCAACAAACTGTTAGACATGGTTGGGGCCATGGTCTATGATTATATGTGGCAAGGCCACAAGTTGATATATGTGGCTAAACCACAAGTGATATGCACGGTTGCGACTGCCTGATTTCTCCGATGTCGGCCAACATCGTTGAAACTGCCATGGCCATGGGAATCTAGTGGAACAGAGCTCTTGAATTGTTATTACGTGGAAGTGGGTCCACAGGTGATTACGATGCTTGCCTGCTCGAGAGCCTTGTGAGTTTTTTGACATATACTCTTTTGCATGGTGGAAAGTTAAGATTTTTGTGTAGCTCCCCTTGTTTGAATAAAAGCTTTCAGTGTTTACTTGATGATCATGAGTTGGTTTATGTGGCTGTACACTTTGATTTTTCTACATGCCACATAGTTTGGGAGCGTGCGTACTTTTATACTGTATTCATATTTTGATGGCAAGTGATGTTTTTGATGATCGAACTATATTTTGCTACACTTGCTTTTAGCACTGTTTTGCTAAGTGAAAGATTGCATTATGATTTTATGGCATCATTTTTACAAGGCACAAGCACTTTACTTATAATTTGATTTTTCTAAGATTATTATTCTTATTTTGATTTTATCATTCAAATTTACCTACCTTATGCTTGTTTGCCATCTATGCCCTACTCACAAAGCCAATGATCATTGAGTCTATGAGACTCACCCCCTTATTTCTTTTTCGCAGATAGTGATCAACCTAGTGTGCAAGCATCGACGCTTATGGTCCATCATTAATAGCTAAAATCATCTCATAACACTTTATTCCAAGTCGATTCGCTACTAAAGGTCGAGTCACTCATAGCTTGAAGTATTTGTAAATATTGTCAATGTATATGTGCATGTAGATACTATAGACTCTAATGTATTCTTACGATTATGGTGAATAAAGGATAAGATGGTTTATTATGACTTTTGTTCAATTCTTATTACAAAGAGGTATATGGTTCAAAGCAATTTCATGGATTGATGGCATAATGACTAAAGTTTCAATTAAGGATTGTTCAGGACTTGGTGGGTTCTCTCGTGAGACTCGAATGCCAATAGCGATCGAGGAGTGATTGTTACAAGAACAATACTTATTGAATCGTGAAGAAGTTAAATTTTGATTTACAGGCAGCAGATGAGCAAAGGTTGTTGCAATTAAATGAACTTGACGAATTTCGCCTTCAAGCTTATGAGAATGCCAAACTCTATAAAGAGAAAACAAAACAATGGCATGCTAAGAAGATGTGGAACGAAGCTTTGAGTAGGGACAATCAGTGTTGCTTTATAATTCTCGATAGAAATTATTTTCGAGGAAGCTCAAATCAAGATGGTGCAGTCCTTTCTTTGTCAATGAGGTATTTCCACATGGAGCAATCGAAGCTAGGGGGACAGATGGTTGAAAATTTAAAGTCAATGGACAAAGATTGAAGCATTATTAGGGAGGCTAAATTAATTGTCAAAAGTCCTCCATACACTTGCTTGGCATGGCCTAGAGTCCAAGTTAGTCCAACTAAAAGACTATAAATGAAGCACTTCTTAGGAGGCAACCTAAGCTCCTAAACCCTAATACTTGTCAAAAAATATCATGGAATCTTTAACATAGATGAGTTCTTGCGTTTTGATTAATGATGGGTTATTTAATGCTCTTCTTGATTGGAGTTTGACTGCATCCAGATCACAGTATTTTGAGTCTTTGGAGTTGTTGATAACAGTTAGTTGGTTTAAATAAATAAAACATTCTTGAGAAATGGTGGGTAAGTGCACTTTGTGTGGGTCAAGAATATGGGCAACAATTGTTTTGAGAATTGTTTTTGTTGTTAGTGATATGGGGCATGTGATATTTTGGGAGTACTATGCCTACTCAGAGATTGTTGAAACAAAAAAGTTTGGTAGATGATGAATAGGTACATCGTATTGCACTTTGATTGGGCAAATGAAATTTTGTTTAGTGTTTGCTAATGAATGATTAAAATTCTTGAACATTTTTGTTTATTAGTGCAATTGCATTAAGGTTCATTGACTATTTTTTACTTGTTGTGATTGTGAAAACGAAATAAAATTTTTAAAGATTGTGATATGAAATTGTCAATTTTGAGGATGTGCTATGGGCTTGTTAAGATGGTTATGTTGAATTGGAAAGCAATTACTCATAGTGGTGCATTTGTAATTTTAACATTCTCATGGCTAGTTGTTTGACATATCTGATAAGTAGCACTAATTGTAAATAGTATTTTGGATTTGTTTTGCTAAATTGAATTTTTTTGTAGTAATAGCACCCAAATGTTCCAAACCAAGCTCAAAAGGCACTTTTGATAAATCGAAGTTCATTTCTATAGATGCCTTTGAGAGATATCATATGTCGTTTATCAACAAAGTGCCAATTCTTGAACAAGGGATAGATATCCCCATCCTCTTGTATGAGGAAATTCATTAGATGCTTCGAAATTGGCATTAGCAGCTATTTAGTAACCAACCTAAAGCTACGATTGTGCTTGTAGTCCAGGAGTTTTATGCAAATGCAATTAATCATGTTGATGGCATTGCTTTTGTATGTGGCAAACAAGTCCCTTTTCACAGTCAAGCTATCAACACATTTTTTGGAACTCCCAATATTGACAATGATTAATATGGATAGTAGTTAGGTGATCATCAGGATTGTAATGAGATTATATCGACGCTTTGTGTTAAGGGAGCCCAATGGAAGACATCGCATGGTGAGCCCATTTCATTTAAACTAAGAGCCATGAAAAAGGGACTGAAAGTTTGGTTACACTTTGTACCGGAACATTTACTCCCATCTACTGATACTAGTGATGCCATGAAGGATCGCACGATTCTCATTTATGCCATTGTAACGTATAAATCCATTCACATTGGTAAGGTAACATTGGTAAGGTTATCTCTCATACCATCTTACATATAGGCTACACTAAACAAGATGGTATTGATTTTCCTTCCTTGATCATTACATTATGTGCGAGAGCTGGTGTGCAATTAAGCTATAAGAAGGAGTTGCAACAACCAAAAATTCCCATCAGCATGGGAATTCTTAAGCGATTGGAAGAGTTTGCACCAAGGGCTAGTAGTTCTTCTTAAACGGCCTCCTCATCTTCACAAACGCCCCCCACATGTAGTGTTGCTCAATGGCTGGAGCACATTGATCACCAACTAGACTATCACATTGGGATGAATAAATGATGAGAACCTATGCTGAACACAATGGGATGAATATGACAACTTTTCCTTCATTACCTTTAGATTCAAACTCTAAAGACGATTTGGTGGCGACGAGGAAGTCCTATAAACTGTAATTTCAAAGTTAAGGGAGTATTCTTGTCCTTTTTTCTCTAGTTTTCTTTTATCACATTGAGAACAATGTTTTGTTTTAAGTTTGGGGGAGTATTTTAGAGTTTCATTGGTTTTTTTTTTCGTTACGTTAGGTATAGTTAGTTTTATTTTAAGTTATGTTTTACATGTTTTATTTATGTTTTGCATGTTTTATTTGTGTTCAAAACAAAACAAAATGAGATAGTAGCACCTCATTCATGATTGTCCCAATCCTAGGATGATATTTTGATTATCTTGTGATTCTTAGCTTTTAGGAAGCATATAGTTATGATTTAATTTTATGTGATATTCTTGTGTTAGCCTTATTTTAGAATGTGACTTCCAATAATTTGAGCACTATACTCCTTTACTTAGAATTTTTATGTGATTTAGAGAAAGTTTATGTTGATGAAAAAGTATAGTGAAGTCGGGAATTCTAAAATTTGTTTGATTCTCTCCTGAGGTAAAATCTTAGATAACACTTAGGATAGGATGTGATTTAGGCCATCTTTGGATCGTTTGAGCCTTTTTGAGCTTACCTTGTTATATTTATCCTTAGTCACCCTTTTTGAGCCCAATTTACCTTTTCTTTGTAAATACACAAATATTTTAATCTTAACTTGTCTATTTAATTCCTACAATTTGAACCTTTCACCTTTTAAGTGTTTTAATCTTTCTAAGGAATGATATGAGCTTAAGGATAAATTGAGGGAGAAAGGTGAAATAATAAAAAAAAAGCAATGGTTGTTAGGAAAATTATCCTTTGTTTATAATTGTCAAAAATAAGTTTAGTGGTTAGAAAAAAGAGAAAAAAAAAACAGAAATAAAGCGTGTTGTATAAAGGAAAGTACACTTCAAGTTTGAGGGTGCTATAAAATTTGTTTTTTTTTTAGCTCTTTATAGGTCCTAGATTGATAAAGTGCCTAGGGTGAATTTGAGCCTAGATATATCCTTTATCATACCTAAACCCTAGCCTTACATTACTAGCTTGATAAAAACCTATTGATCATGAATAAGTGTTAATCTACATTAGTGGGAAAAGGGATGAAAAGCAAACTTATGGGTTTCTAGCACTAATCTATGCTTAGATTTGGCATAAACTAATCCGAATTACATGATATTCTTTGTAAGAGATCATATACACACATGGAGGAAATCCATTCGAAAAATAAGTTTTCACTTGAACTGATTATTGGTCCTAAATAAATGTGCTAGAAAGGGGGTGAATAGTACTTTTTGGCGCTCACTTAGATTGACTTCTAATTAGGGGCAAGTTCAAGATCAATGATGAGAAGTTAAATGCAAGATGAAGGAATGATTTAACAAAAAGAATGAAATGAAAAATAAACAGGACAGACAATACACAAAGATTTATAGTGGTTCAGTCAAATACTTACATCCACTACCTTGATCTTCTAACCAAGGATTTTCCATATCAAATCACTATAAACGGTGAAATTCCCAACTTTCCACCAAGTTTTTACAATGGCTTTTCTCAGGCTCAGCCACAACCTTTAACAATGATTTTTCCTAAGATCAACCAAAACCCAAAATTAACTTTTAAGCTGAGTTAGAACCTATACACTCAATCAAACTAACCCAAGCTTGATCAATCCCCTTAAAGTGACTCTCACACTCTAAGTAATCAAAGAGAACAGAAATTAAGAAGTACCTCACTAACCTAATCTGAACTCTATTACAAGGATTAGAGTGAAGTGCATGAAGTATAGAGAGAGTTTTTGCTATTTTTTAGCTCTTTTTGATCTTAAAAGCATCTCTTATGTTTCTTAGCCCTTGGGAGCACCTTATGTACTTGAGAAACCAACTCTGATAGATGTTTGATAGTTTCCAGCCATTGGAAATAGTTAGGATACAGTTCTAGCCGTTGGTCTATCTTCTAGAATTAAAATTCAAATTTTTAGACAATGTGCTTTTAGTTGACTAACATACTTCTTACTCGACTAAGTCCTTTCTATCTTTTACTCTCAGTTTTTGGTAGTGAGCACTTAGTTGACTAATCATGCTTCTTTCGACTAAGTCTTTTCTGTTTTCTGATTGAAGTTTTTGTCGGTGAGCATTTAGTCAATTAACCATGCTTTTTGGTCAACTAAGTCTTTTTTGTTTCTGGACCAACCAACTTCATTTTTGAATTTTAGTTGACTAATCCCTTAGTTATCCGACTAAAAGGCTTCTATTTTGTGGCTGAATTGGAGCTCCTATACTTATGAGTTTTGATATTAGCTTTTGAGTGATTAATCTATTAATGACATACATTTTTGTCCTGCACACTTATGTAGTAAAGTTAGACACAAATGAGTGAGAACGTTTTATTATCATCAAAAACTAATGGAGCCAACATTGATTCATGACTTTAAGGATTAGCAGTATATTACTTTAAGTTGGGATTTGAGTTAATTTTTGAGGGAAATTTTGAGAAATCATGATTTGGTACTTCTATCTCTTGTTCAAGGATTTTTATGTTCGGTTTTCTTTTTGTGATTTTCTTTTGATCAAGGACTAGCAAAATCTTAAGTTTGGGGGTGTGATAATTTTATTTATAGAATTATTTTAGTCTAATTTTGTTATCAAATAGTAGCTAAGTCCTTAATTTTTAACTATAATTTAGTTATTTGTTGTTGTTTTTGTAATTAGTTTATTTGTAAGTAAGTTTTTTTAACTTTATGTTATTTCTTTTAATTTGGTTATTATTTATTGGTTTTTATATTTTTGTAGGAACTAAGGAAATTGGGCTTAATTTTGGAAAGTAAGGTGTTGAAAAACCCAAAAGTTTACTTGCATATGCTTTAATGTTTTGACCATAACTCAAGCTACAAGAATCCAAATGTTGCAATTCCTGCACATTGGAAAGCTAAAAGATAGAGCTAAAATTTTTATGTAGATCACTTTACCCAGCTTTGCCTCGAAGATAGAGAAAATCACATCAAAAAAAGGCTAGAAGTACTATAGTGGGAATGGCAATTTTAAAGACTGACAATCAATGTTTGGGCCTCTCATTACACTTTTAAGCCCAATTAAGTTATAGTCTAACATAGGGAACTATAGGTTAAGTTTGTTAATATAAATAGGATATTTTTAAGAGATATTAGGGAGATAGCTTTCGGAGATTCAAGAAGTTAGGAGTGGAGGCTGAAACTTGAAGAGTAAGACTACAAATATTTGTTTTGTTTCTTCCTTAGCTTTTATTTTTCTTGTTACTCTCAATGGTTGCAATTTAAACAATTTTATTTGTCTTTGCAATTATGATTAGCTAATTTTCCTTTTCTAGGATTGCAATTGAACTCACATGTAATCTAAATTTTTAATCTCTTTCTTACTTATTTTTAATGGAATTTGAATTGTTTATTTCAATTTGTTATTAATGCTTTTAATTGCTTGATCACCAATTAAACTGATTTAGGAGCCTAAACAAACTTGAGAAAGGGAGTTTAATACAAACTAAAATTAAGATAGCATATGATCATATTAATTAATTTACGTAAAAGATAGGGATATACCTATAGGCCATATGTAGCATGATTAGAGCCTAAACTTAATGAGTCTATTTTAATTTCAATTCACATAGGGATGTGCTTTGTTTAAAATAGATATTTTTATAAAATGAGTTAAGAGACCATTATAAATAATTGAGGACTTTAGGTTAGCAATTCAACCTATTGAAATAAGTTAAGGAAGAGAGTTAAGATTTAGATAAAGTGTGACAGATATTATAATCTTAGGCTTGGTTGATTTGATCTTTACTCAAGTTATTATTACATTGATTTTTCTTTTTAGTATTAATTTTGGTTAATTAGCTTTTGTCAATTAATTAATTTTGATTGTTTGGATAAGATTAAATTGTTATTATTTTAGTACTTAATAAAATTTTAGATCAATTCTTTGTGGGATTGATACTCTTCTTGCTTATATAATATCTGTTTGATACATATACTTGCCTAGTAGAATTTTAACTGACACAGTGAAAGGGATGTTTAGATATCTCTTGGATACTCAAGGCTTACGCCTATGAATCTCGAAGGTTCATCTTTTAATCTTTTGGCTATTCTGATGCTGATTTTGTAGGTAGCAAAATTGATAGGAAATGCACTAGTGGTGCTTGTCCATTCTTTGGAAACATGCTTATGTCTTGGTCTTGCAAGAAACAAAATTTTGTTAATCTATCAACTGCTGAAGCTGAATATATCTCACCAGGTAGTTGTTGTGCACAAATACTATGGATTAGGCAACAACTAAATGATTTTAGAAGGGCTATGCAAAAAGTTCCCATATATTGTGCGAATATGAGTGCCACAAATATCTTCAAAACTCTTGTTCAACACCATATAATAAAGCACATAGAAATTAGGCATCATTTCATTAGAGATTATGTGTTTTAGGGAGATATTGAAGTAGATTATGTAGACACCATGTATCAATTGGCTGATATTTTTACTAAATGATTGAGTGAGAACAATTCTATAGAATTAGGAGAAATTTAGGAATGATTAATGCTAATGAAGTCTAAACTATATCGAATTGATCATGTTTTTGATGATATATTGCATGATGATTGTGTTCATTCCTTGATATAATTTGTTAGAAAATGTTTTTGATTAGTTAAAGGGACATTAGAATGGAAATAAAAGTCATATTAATCAGATGGGACCCTTTTTAATCAATTAAGACATCTCTGTATTAAGTTAGCTAATATAAGTCAGTGAATTCTTAATTAGTTAAAGGTTTCTCTAATCAGTTAATAAAAGTCAGATACCTTGAAAAGTTTTTAAGTCAGAGACACAATAATCAGTTAAGACATACGCTAATTGATTAGAACACCTCCGCCAGTGAAAAACTGTTGCATAGAAAAATTTTAAAAAAAATACTAAACAGGTGGTATGGGAAACCACCCACTCAAAACATAAGGTAACTGGTTATTAAACTCCTCTTAAAGACTCTCCAGCTACTAAGAAAACCATTCCCTAGAAAATCAAAGTCCTAAAAACTTTCAATTTTTCTCTCACTCTAAAACCCGATAAACCTTAAGTGTACTCCATCATAAATCCCATGGCTAAACCTCTCTCACACATATGGTTGCTAATAAAGGGAAGGGAAAAAGAGAGGGTGATGATCCCCCATCACTTCCTCTAAAGAAAAAAAGGAAAACTCAAGATCCTTCTGCCCAGAAAAACAAAAAAAACCTAAGAAAAAAAGTTTAGAGGAAGAGAAAGAGAAAGGAACAGTCACTACATGAACTCTAACGAGAAAAGGTACTACTTTCACCTCTCAATTTAGAAATAAGTTGCATGCCAATAGATTTAAGACAATAGAGAATGCAACAGCTTCATATGGAAAATTCTTTAACTGGCCTAACTTTAATGAAGCATCTATAATAAAGAAAGATATAGAGGGAGATTTTGATGAATTAAAACTGAAGAATCTGAGTAGCTTTGGAGATAGGATGTTTAGCCCCACACTAGAAAAAGAATTTTACTCTAACATTGCATTGGATAAAACTTTATTGGTTAATCAGTAAGAGCATATTTTAGATGAGCTGAAAGTATTTATGAGTGCAAAGGAATTTCAAATCACAGCCAAAGACTTTAGAGAATTCTGAAAGATCGAATTTGAGGTGGGAGAATTTAAAATGCCAGAGAAGTATGATCCTAGCCACATTTGGGAAATAATGACGAGGAAAAAAGAAAAATTTTCATCTAGGAGCTATGCTAGTGATATCAAGAATGCATAGCTCAGAATCCTACATGCATAGCTCAGAATCCTACACTATTTCATTACTATCACACTGCATGGCAAAAGTAGTAGCTTCAACTACATGAGCGTTTAAGACCTATGGTTGATGGAATTTGTGTTCAATGATATCCCACTGAATGTAGGTAGATATATGATTGAAAGAATCAAGGGAATATTATTAGGAGACAAGGCTAATTTGCCATATGGTAATATCATCTCAGCTCTTGTCAAGAAAAAGGGAATTTGGAGTATCAAATTTCAGGCTAATTTAACAAAAACAAAGATTAAGAAATCTTTTTAGGGAGTCCTTTGAAAATAAGGTATAAGGTGGAAAGAAATGAATGCATCAAGTCTATAAGAGGCACACCATTTCCTTCTGACACTGAATCTCTCCTTTTACCCCTTACTTAAGAGTCAACCAACTTACACTCTAAAGTTAAATGATATTTAATCTTCTCATGAGGATAGATGGAAAGCTGAATGACCAGGCTAAGAAAATAAGCAAAATTGAAGAAAAGTTTCAACATCTTGAAAATCTGCTACTCTAAGAAACAAAAGGCAAATCCTCCACTCCAGCAAAGCAAGGAACAGATGCAAGTCCTTCCAAGGAAAGAACTACAATAAAGTAGTTGGAGGTAATTGGATTTGGTGATGAAAGAGAATCTGTGAAAGACAAAATTGAAAGTGAACACATGGGTCAAGATAAAAAAAAGGGATTCTGAAAAGGAAAAGGCTGCGCAAATAGAGAAAGAAAAAGAAAAGGAACCAATAATAGAAAGAAATGAAAAAGTAGAGGCAAAATAGGAAGATGAAAAAGCAAAGTTGAATGAAAAAGTGCCACCAGTAGAAAAAAGGTACAGCAATTCTCCCATAGTATCAGAAGAGATAGAGGTATCTAAGTTCATCCATGAATTGCTCGAAGAGGTTGAAGCTAATCAGCAAAGAGAAAAAGAAAGATGGACTAAAAAGCTTAGTTACCCGAGAAAAAATTAGAGGAAACTATCTCACAATAGTCTAAGACAAAGGGAAGATATCAAATATTGGAACAACCTCTCAGAAACCTACTAGTAAAGGTAGAAAAACAACTACGACTATCACCTTCAAGAGAAGAAAATCAGCAAGACTAACCCTAACCTTTACTAAACAGCCTACTACACTTGCAGCTCCTCAGATTATCTCATCCACCTCAACCTCTTCATCCTCATCCTCAAATTCCTCATCCAACTCCTCTCTTAAGCCTCTGGAAATGCATTTTGGCACTAATGAATCTTCACCCTCCTTAGACTCTAATTAAGATCCTTCTTTTTTAATCATGATAAAAAAGAGAGAAAAGATTAAAGAGTAAGAAGTAAGAACTAGCCAGGAAGTAAGCTATTAGGAAAAACAAACTCAATTTTAAGCTATTTTTTGGGGTGTGTTTTATGTCAAACAATGCTTATGTGGTTTATGTTCAGTTAAATTTTATGGTTTTATGCTAAACTTATAAAGGGTTGAACAATGCTTTTATATATAAATATATATATATATGTTCTCAAGATTGAATGCCTTTACTTTTTACGCTTCCATATTGAATAATCTTATTGTTCTTCGGGCACATATCCATAGGGAGCAATCCCCAAATCTATACATAAAAAAATTTTTTATATAGACATTTCACTCTTAATCTAGGAGTGTTTTATCATCATTGAAAAAGGGGGTGAATGTTGACGCCATATTTTTTATGATAACAAAACATTCTTCACTCATTAATGTCTAACTTAACTATTTAAGTGTGTAAGATAAAGTTAATCTCCTTAATAAAATTAGTACTTAAAGGAAAGATCATTTAATAGATAGGTTAATCAATTAAAATGAGAAAGATGAAAAGGTTAGTGAAGACAGAGTTTTAATAACTGATTAACTAGAAGCCTTAGACAGTTAAGACATGACTAGGTGACATGTTGGAGGAAATGGAAAAATCTTAATCAATTAGCACTAGACTTAACTGATCAAGAAATGTTAGAACAAGGAAAACAGAGGCGTGCTAATTGGTTAAAACATAGGGTTAATCAGTTAGAGCATAAGACATGAAGAAACTTTAAGCACCAAAATTCAAATTTGAAATAAGCCTGATAGTTAAAGGGAGCTAGAATTGAAAAATTCAAATTCAAAGATTCTTTAACTGATTAAAAGTGATGTTAATCGATTAAGGCTAAAGGAAGCGAAACTCTAATTAGTTAAGGAGAAAGTTAACTAATTAAAGAACAACTGTTGAGCAGAAAACCTTGAAGATAGAGAACTCTTAATCAGTTAATGTCTCCTATAATCGGTTAACCTAGTAATAGGACAATGCAAGGTAGAGAAGCTACGATTAGTTAAAACTGCATGTAACCAGTTACGTGAACTCTATCTACCTATTTGAATTTAAATATTGAAAGGCAAAATTATGGCTAGAATAGCATTAGAGTTGTCCTTAATAGCTAGAATCTATCTTGAACAGTAAAATCTATCTCCTCAAGTGTAAAAAGAAACTCCAATAGTCAAAGAAAGTAGATTGTAGTACAAAAGAGACATTTTGAGCAAAAACCCAAAGAACGTTCACCAAAAACACTTGTTCTTCACTCCCATTCCAAAAAAAGTGTTTGAACTTGTTTATAATCTTTCCAGATTAGTAAAGATTTCTAGTTGTACTTTTTTTTCTTCTTTTTCTTTAGAATTTAAAGTGTGGGAAGCACTTTAAAAAGTCATTGTAAGTGATTAAAGCTTAGGTTAGAAGCTCGCCTAGTAAAAGCCTGGTAGAAGCCGTTAATTTCACTAGTATAGTGAAGTTAGGTTAAAAATCCTTGATTGAGAGATCAAGGTAGTGGATGTAGGTTAAGGAAACTAAACGACTATAAATATTCTTGCATCATCCATATCTTTCTACCCTTCTTTACTTGGCGTTTTTTAGCTATTACAAGCTTTAAATTTTTCTTCCTCTAATTGATTAGACGTTCTACAATTCAAAAAAGGTTGATCTTAAAATTGTTAAGTGTTATTCACCCCCTCTAACACTCCAATGAGACTAACAAAAGTACCTTATCTACTATTGACAGCATTAGTTAACTAAACCACTTACATTTTAAGATTTTTTAGCGATGCTGCTTAATTTAGAATTAATGCATATTGACATTGAAATACAACATAGGAACTTAAGGTTGTGGTGGGAATCTTGAAAGAAAATTTGGCTTAGAAGCTAATGAAGATGCTTGGTTGTTGTTCCAAGAAAAATTAAGAAGATTCCTTCACCCCATATTATATGTGTTGGAACAAGGATTATTTTATAGCTACCTATTTCCAATATAATGGGTTATTTTAGTGTAAATAGGATAATTTTCACTAAAATGTCCTTACCCATAAAAATCACAAGTTACAAAAAGGCTCTGAATCACATTAACTTGCAAATTATCAATTGCCTTAGTGAAAGCAGCCAATTGAGAAGTCAAACCATTAATTACGTCAAGCTCATGAATACCAATAATTTTGTTTGTCCCCAATCTTTCAGATGGCCATTGGTAATTATTTGAAGCCATCTCTTCTAGCAAATTATAGGCCTTATTAATGGATTTACTCATAAGTGCACCTCCAACTGCTGCATCAATTGTGGTTCTAATTGGTCCTAGCAAACCATTATAAAAAGTCTGAACTTGCAACCTTTTAGGTAACCCATGGTGAAGACATCTTTTAAGCAAATCCTTATACCACTCCCAAGCCTCATACAATGTTTTAAAATCAAATTATGCAAAAAAGGTGATGTCATTCCACATTTTTGTTGTCTTTGTAGGTGAAAAGAATTTTGCCAAGAATTTCAAAGCTAAATCATCCCAAGTACTAATTGCACTGCTAGAAGCAAAATTAACCAACTCTTTGCCTTATCTCTTAGTGATAATAGGAAAAGCCTCAATCTAATGGCATCATCAGTAACACCATTGGCCTCAAATGAATCATAAAGTTTCATGAAATTCATAATATGTGCATATGGATCATCATTCGGCAATCCCCCAAACCGAACAAAAGTCTGAATCATTTAAATAATTCTAGGTATAATCTCAAAATTCTTGGCTTGGATAACAAGGACTTATTTTCTTCCTAATTAGCCATTGTACCAAATTGAGTAGAACTTGCAAATTTTCCCTCTTTAGTTTTCAAAAAGAACAACTTCCAAATTTTTACCTCTTTGCAAAATACAACCAAAAAGTACATAAAAACAAAAACAAAATTTGAGGTAAGATTAAATTGCTTACTATTAATATTAACAAAAATAAAAAAAATTAAGAAACAATTCCTCAACAATGGCACCAAAAACTCGTTGATTTTATCACGCAAGTGCACGTGTCATGAACAAGCAAAATAGTGAAAGTAAAGTATTGTTCCCATAGAGAATTAACTTAATCTATGACATTCTTACTAAATACTAAAATTAACACAATCTAGCTTATTCAAATAATCAAATTTAAACTACTAAAACTTAAAGAACTTAAAATTAAAGCTAAATCTAAAAGCAAAAGTAATGTTTCATCTGAATTTCTTTTATTCTCTCTTTGCTTACTAAGTAGGCCTAAGTTATGAACCTAGAGTTCTAATTTATTTAAGAACCTTTATCAAGTTTCTTATAAAAATATTTATCTTAACCAATTTACTATATGTCTATTCAAATTGAACTTAAGAAAGATTCACTAAAAATAGACTTTAATTTTGGCTACATATGACTTGTAAATTGATATTAAACATATGCTATTTTATCCAAGGCCTACACTAAACTCTCTCTCTCTCAATTCTGCTTAGTGTTTCCAAATCAATCTAATTGATGATTAGGCAATTAAACACATTAAGAACAAGATAAAATAAACAACTCAAACATTACCAATCAAAAGCAAGAAAGAGTATTAAAAACTTGGACTATGCATTAGTTCCCCATAATTTATGTAAACATCATCCAAAAAAGTATAAACATTAAAACTAAAAAGGACAATATAAACAAGACTAGAAAAAAAAAACTACAAGAGTTGTCAATTCTTCGATCTGTAATTCTTTGTTTGAATTCCCATGCTCTCTTGTCAGCCTTAATGCCTCTTTTTTGCTTCAAATGAAACTCTCTAAATTAATCTAAACTAATGCCTAACTAATGCTAACTGATGCCTAAAATGTGCTTTAAAGGTAAGATTAAATAGGGCTTGATTTTGTGGCACGGTAGAAGTCCGAAATAGATGTTTATTATGTTAAAAGTCTTTTTTTTCTCAACAAGCGTCGCAACCATGCTCCCTTGGACGATGTGGTGCCAAACCTTTTTTATTTTTTTTTCACTTTTCTTCTTTGGGCACTACCGCACTAGGCACTTGGTGGTCATAGCATCAAGCATCCATCACGCTTCTTATGTCTTTTTCAATCGGGCCACAACGGCATTGGCTCCTTGATGGTCATGGCGCTTAGGGCTTCTCTTGTTCATTTAGCTTTTACTATAATGCTTTGACATCAACATGATCTTTTACAACTTTTTGGGTTGAATTAGGCAAGGTGTAAACATGAAAATTGTAACTCTACCTCTAAGCTTTCCAATAGTCTAAGAATCATATCATTTGGACTTCTATAGTGGGAAATATGATTGAAAAACTACAACATATGTAGATGAAGTCTACACCTAAAATGCATCTCTTTCTTAAACCGGCCTCCTTTCAAATCACACGTACAAAAATATAAAACTTAAATAATAGCTAAACTTAAAATAAAGTAACTGAAAATAGCCTAATGCAATTAAACCCATAATAATTGACTAAAATAAAATAAATAATAAAAAATAACTAAAAAACAATTAATACTTAAGCTAAATCTCCAAACCTTCAACAAAATATATTGAAAATTAAAACCAAATAACTCTATAAAATAGAGTTATCAGAGGGATAAATAGAAAGCTTCTAAGGTGCCATAGCCTTAAACAATGAATCAATCAATCTATTCACAAACCTTTTAACCTTTATCCCCTCAATGCACACTAGATATGGCACAAACCTCGATAGTTAAGTAAACCTAAGATCATACTCTGACACTGTTGTACTGAAGGTCTGAGCCAAAGCCTCAAACTCATGGGCTTTAGTGTCCTTCTTGACCTCAAGCAAAAATCTAGTTATGAAGGCTACGCAAAATTCATCCCAAACCACTCAAGCAAAAATCTAGTTATGAAGGCTACGCAAAATTCATCCCAAGCCAACATTAGTGACCCTTAGGGTCTCCATATAAGATGAGACTAGAAACACTAATAGGCTACAACTGGCAATTTGAAGCCAACAAGCTCTACTAGTCTCTCGCCAAGGCACCTTAATGCTTAACAAATATTTTCTATCTCATCAATAAATAGTTGTGGATCCTTTGTCACGTCATATTCTAAAAAAAGATGGGGTTTTTTAACTAAAGAAAATCATTAAGTGATACCTCTCCCTATATTTGTAGGTCTTCAACTTACTAGTGGTTTTCTTGCCCTTAAGAGTTAGACAAGGCATTCGCAGTTTGATGTTTGTCAATCTATCTCTGCATGGAATCTATCTTGTTAGCCATCATCTCTACGACTTTTAACCCTCTATAATCCTATAGCCAAGTCCTTAATAGTCATGCCCTCAATTGAGCATCTAAGCTCATCCATAGATGTCTGTTCCTCTAATAAATTATTTGTGGGCATTGTTACCTTAATTGGCCTAGCAAGTCTATCGCACCTACTATGGCCCTAGCAATGGACACACGTGACTTATCTATAGTCCGTATGAGAGCATCCTGCTGAACCATACCTCTAGATGTTATCTGAGTCCAAGGTGACATCCTTACCTGGATAAAAGCAAGCACTATATTTAATTACTTAATCACAACATAGGTTTAATTAGGTTTCTAAACAATAAGGGAAATATACATAGCTTCCCATTTTCAATATGTGCCATGGTTCACAATTCACAAACAAGACTCCATACGAACACCCGATGCTCCACTAACCAAACAAAATGCCTAGGGCTTTGATACAAACTTTGTCATGACTCATCCCAACCATGATAGGCGTAAGGGCCTAACAAGCAACCCCACCCAACCCAAGCAAGCCTCCAATACCAAATCCATCCGGATAACCAAATAAGACATTTTAAAGAAAGATTTATCTCATTAAATATGATTGTTTATACAATTATACTCAAAATATATAGTTGCTTTGAAAATGTATATCATTTTCAAAACAAATGTGTATGTGTATAACCATCAAAGAAAAAAACTCAAAAGTTAATAAATCAACATATAGTTTGCCAACCAATGGCCAAGTATAAACCTTTATCAAATATGTTTTAACCAAAATGAAATATGACTTGAACACAATAAAGCAACTCAATAAAAGGTGGGAAACCTCTAGGAATGCCTTGACATCCACGTACCAAGTGTTAGCAAAGAAAAGACTCACTAAGTAAGCCAACAAAAGATCTACTGATTTGAAATATATATATATATATATATATTTCATGGGGTGAGATATAAAATCCCAATGAGCAAATACGAGGGAGGGAACAAGCAAAATAGAGGAGATTTGAATAACAATATTTACACAAAACATGCCACTTTCCAAATCAAATCCAAGACCTGATCAAATGCATTTAAATAAGAGAGTTAAACATCCTCTAAAATGCCAAAATCATGCTCAAAGACCTTAGAATCTTAGTCTAAGGATGCCCAAACAAACTCCTTAAAACAAGATCAAAATACCATTTATAATGCATTGTTTACTACTAGGATCGATCTCTCCTTGATGGGGGGTCGATCCTTTTTAACACATAACACTTCCTATGTGTTCTGCCAGCCATTGATCGACCCTTTAGTCCCTAGGGTTCGATCCTAACACTTTCATATTCCAAAATTCAACCTTAAAACATTCTAATTTCACTTTATTTACCTTGCAATCAATTCCTGTTTCCAATCTATCAAATCTAAAGTTCCAAAATATTAATGGTTCTACATTTAATGAACCAAACATATTTCTACCAAGAAATTTAATATAATCAATTACACAATCAAATTTCCAAGCGTACATTATAACCATGTAACTTAACCATGATAATATGTGCATTTCAAATAGGCATATGAGCAAGCATAATATATGAACAATCATGTAATACAAATGATTCACATATGATTATGTATCAATCCAACATCCAAGTGTAAGAAGGCATTGTAACATCCCTGATTTTGATATGGCCTATATGTGATGTTATTATCAAGGTAACATTGTAACATCCCTGATTTTGTAACCCTCTAAGAACTTGGAGCTTGTCTGAAGAGGATTCAAACTTAGAAAGTTATTATCAAGGTAAGATAACATTTTTCTACCGATTGACTTTCAATTTAATGAGTTAACAACTTCCAAATCCAATTTCTTCAGCTTTGGTTATCTTTCCCCTTTGACTTTTGTTCGAGATTTGGAGCTTAGATTATACAATCCAACTTCTAAGGTAAGTGTTTGCGCTTGTATAATGGATTGTTATGAATTTAGCTATTTTTGGAAAAAGTTGGGTTTTTTGAAGCTAGAAAATAATTAGTTTTGTAATGTTTTTTGTGTATTGATGCATTTAAAGAGGAAATTGAAGTTGACTAGATCATTGGTGAGATGAAAGACAATTGAAGGTGAAGAATCAAAACTTGGCGATGGAACGCACCTTCGACTTTCACAATGGGTTTATTTAAAATGCATGTGATGCATGATGCATGATAGATGTACTGCCATAGTACTAGTACATGTATGTAGGCCTAAATGAACATGCCTAATCTAGAAAACACTTATATATGAATATATGGATATATATGTGATTATATGTGATGTGATGTGTGTGCTTTGGAACAAGCCATTTAGTGGCCTATGTTTGATTGTGCCTAGACTAAGAAGTTTAGTGAACATTATAGATGTCTTCGAGTAAAATGCTCTAGACAAGAGGATATTGAGAAGTTAAGGCCTTTAAAAAACATCAATTTATTTAGCCCACCTTCTAGAAGAGAACAGTCTAGCAGAGCATTTAACTTGGGCCACAAAAGAAAAGGTGTTTCATGTACTTATTGTGGAAAGTCACATGGTGAACTGTGCCATAGAACAACTAGGTTATGTTTTGGATGTGACCAATCTAGGCATTTGATGAGAGACTGCCCAATCTCAAGGCGGTCGATAGAGGTTAACCATGGACCTAGGAGAAAGTGCCAGATACTCCACCAAGAATAGCACGAATTGGGAAAAATGTTAAAGGTGACAAATGTAAAGGTGTAGCCTCATCATGTTAAGGTAGACCGACACAACTGGGTAATGATGAAGGAGGTCATGTGCGAGTATTCGTTCTGACATCACAAAGTGTTCAGACTTCCAATGTAGTGGTCGTAGGTAAATTTCCTATTTGTGTTATTGAAGCTTTGGTTTTATTTGATTTGGAATCGACACATTCTTTTATGTCACCACACTTTGTGCTGAAGTTAGATAAGTTTTGTAGTAGTATGTATGAACCCCTATTTGTGACTACCTTTCTAAAAGAGGTGTTTATGGTAGAGTATGTGTATAAGTCCTGTATGGTCCTTATTAAGGACAATGGCACATTAGCAAACTTGGTGTTGTTGCTAACTTTGAACTTTGAAGTGATATTAGGAATGGACTAGTTAACATCCAGCTTTTGCAAGGTGAATTTCCACTATACACTTGTAAAGTTTAAGTTTCTAGAGGAACCTTTGTTTGTGATTTACAGACATAACAGTCCAATGTCTATGAGGGTTGTGTCAAATGTGGCCACTGGACAAATGACAAGGCAAGAAAGCCAAAGGTATCTGGCAATGGCAAGAGATGTTTCAATGGATGATGAAAGTATGGATTATGTACCACTAATGAGTGAGTATTCAGATGTATTTCCAGATGAATTACCTAAATTACCTCCTGAAAAAGAGATTGAATTTTCTATTGATTTGATTCTAGATTCAAAGCCAATTTCTATACCTCTATATCAAATGGCACCGGTTAAACTAAGAAAGTTTAAAGAGCAATTAAAGGATTTTTTTCATAAGGGCTTTATACACCCGTGTGTTTCACCTTAAGGAGCTCCGATGCTGTTTGTTAAAAAGAAGAATGGTGGCCTTCAGTTATGCATTGACTATTACTAACTTAATAAGGTCTCTATGAAGAATAATTATCCACTCCCAAGAATCGATGATTTATTTGATCAGTTGCAGAGTATGGTGTGCTTCTCAAAGATTGATCTACGCTCAAGATATCACCAATTGAGAATTTAGGATAGTGATATACCCAAGACTGCATTTCACACATGCTACGGGCATTATGAATTCTTAGTGATGTCGTTAGGACTCACTCATGCCCCTATAACTTTTATGGATTTAACAAATAAAGTGTTTTAGGCATATTTGTAGTCATATTCATAAATGACATATTGGTGTATTCTAAAAGCCTAAAAGAACATGCACAACATTTGAGAATCATGCTTCAAACTCTGAAAGAGCATAGATTATATAATAAATTTTTAAAGTGTGAAATTTGGTTGAATAAAGTTAGTTTCTTGAGAAATGTTGTGTTTGAATAAGGGGTACAAGTTAATCCCGGTAGAGTAAAAGTTATGGAGAATTGGCCAAGGCCGACGTTTGTAACGGAAGTTAGAAACTTTCTAGGTTTAGCTAGGTATTACAGACATTTTGTGCAAAAGTTTTCTAAGATTGTATCCCTTTTGGCAAGATTGGCACAGAAGGGAGTTAAGTTTGTCTAGAACAATACATGTGAGGCTAGTTTTTAGAAGGTTAAGGCTTGTCTCACTTCTACACCTAGAATAAGCCTATCGTGGGGATTTGGAGGCTATACTATATACTACAATGCATCACGGGTTAGATTGGATTGCGTGTTGATGCAACGTGGGAAAGTTATAATATACGCCTCCTGATAACTAAAAAGGCATGAACAAATTATCCTATGCATGACCTAGAGATGGCAATAATTGTATTCGCTTTAAAATTTTGACACCATTATCTCTATGGTGAGACCTGCGAAATGTATACCAATCATAAAAGTTTAAAGTATATATATCAATAAAGGGATTTGAATTTGAGACAGCATATGTGGTTGGAGTTATTGAAAGATTATGACTGCACCATACTCTACCATCCCAACAAAGCAAATGTGGTGGCAGATGCCTTAAGCCGAAAGTCAATGGCGAGTTTAGCTTACGTGATAATAGAGAAAAGATCTTTGGTGCAAAGTTTGTATGATCAGGGCAATATAGGAGTACACCTTAAGGTTAATAATTCAAACAACTTGTTAGGGCATTTTAGAGTTTGACTAATGATTTTAGATTGGATTAAAGCTGCCCATAATCAAGATGAATATTTGATAAAAATATTTAGAGACATGAGCGAAGATAGAGTACAAGACTTTGTGTATGGCATTGATGGTTTAATGAGATACTAATCCCTAGTTTATATGTTGAATATGGGTGGTTTGAAAAATGTGATTTTGGAAGAGGCTTCCTTTGCAACCTATGCAATACACCCAAAGCCACCAAGATGTATCATGATTTGAAATCTATTTACTGGTGGCTAGGATTAAAGAGAGAAGTAGCTTAATATGTCTTTAAGTGTTTTACATGTTAACAAATGAAGGCTGAACATCAGACCTTTGAGACTACTACAACCGTTGTCGATACTCGAGTGGACGTGGGAACATGTAGCAATGGATTTTATGATGAGTTCACCATGAGCTAAAGGAGGTTATGACGCCATTTGGGTAATAATAGATCGGCTAACTAAGTTAGGTAACTTTTTACTAATCAAGACTAAGTATGGAGCAACTCGATATGCCTAATTTGGAGATAATGTCCAAATTAATGAGATTGTAAGACTACATGGTGTACCAATAATGATAATGTCCAATAAAGGACCACAGTTCATGAGTCATTTTTAGAGGAAATTGCAAAAGGCCTTAGCCACAAAATTGGATTTTAGTATGGCTTTCCACACACAGATGAATGGCCGATTCGAGCACACCATTCAGACACTCGAGCATATGTTTAAAGCGATTGTGCTCAACTTTAGAGTCTCATGGGACCATTATTTGCCTTTGGCCAAGTTTGCTTATAATAACAACTATCAAGCCACTATTGGTATGGCACAGTATGAAGCATTATATGGGCAAAGATGTAGATCACTTATTGGTTGCCTTGAAGTTGAGGAACAAAAGCTCTTAGGACTGGAGATTGTCCAAGAAGCTAAACGAGGCATCCATTTAATTCAAGAAAAGATGCTAACAGCTCAAAATAGCTAGAAATCTTATGTTGATAATAGGCAAAAATCTTTAGAGTTTGGGATCGGATATTATGTGTTCTTAAGGGTTTCACTGACCAAATAAGTTAAGAGATTCGGAAAGAAAGGGAAATTGAGCCCTAGATACATCAGACCCTTTAAGATGCTAAAGCGCATAGACGTAATTACTTATCACTTGGCATTATCTCCTAATTTGTCTGATGTTCGTTCAGTTTTTCATGTATTCATGCTTAAGAAGTATATTCCCCATCCTTTGCATGTGATTCAATATGATAAAGTCTAGTAACAAGATGGACTTAATTATAAAGAGCAACCCGTAGCCATATTGGATTGGCAAGTAAAACAGCTTTGCTCTAAGGATATAGCTACAATGAAAGTATTGTGGCAAAACCATTCAGTTGAGAAAGCCTCATGGGAATTTGAAGATGACATGCAAGCAAAATACCCGTATCTTTTCAACTTTAATATATGTTGTAGTTTATGATGTGTGATTCAAATTCAAGGATGAATTTCTTATAAGAAAGGGAAAATGTAACACCCCTTATTTTGATATGGCCTATATGTGATATTGGCAAAGTGATTTGGTGAATAAATTTAAAGTTTGATGTATAAGAGTATGTAAATGAGTACATATAAGGATTTGAACATGTGTCAATTATGTTAAGTGTATGGGATATGCATCTTTATACTTAGGCAAAATTTTTATGAATATATTTGAGTGAATCTTAAAGTTTGGTGCTTAAATCGGAGATTTGATCCCATATTTAAGTATATGTATGAAGGATTTTGAGTTGTATGAATTATTTAAGGCTTGTTGATTGATGGAAATGAATTAGGTGCCCAAATAAATAAGATTGAAAACTTAAACAAGTGGAAAATGTGCATTCTAGGCATGGTCTATCGATTGATGTTCTCCATCTACCAATAAATACAAAACACAAAGCTTGAGAAGGCAAGTTGGACAAACAACTATCAATAGATCTGTGGTATCAATCAATACACGTCCACTCAAGAATAAAATGAAACAATAAGGGCAAAAACTATGAATAGATTCACGGTATCTATCAATAGATAGCCACCCGAAACTGAACAAAAACCAAGTTGATAACCATCTATTAACAAATCCATGGAATCTATCTATAGATATCAAAAAGAGCGCAAATATGAAGGGGTCTAGGCCACCATTTATCGATAGACTCGAGGAATCTATCGATAAATAAAGGTCAGCACCTAAAATTTTTAAAAAAGGTCTATTGATAAATGCCTTCCATCTATCGATAGATCATCCTGAAAACACAAATATAAAAAGGGATTTCAGGCTGTTTGGCTCATTTAAAACAAAAGACAAACATTTTTCTCTCAAACCCTTTGAAACCCTAACCCCCATGTGGAATTTGGAGCTTGTCTGAAGAAGATCTAAGCTTAGAAAATCATTATCTAGGTAAGATAACATCTTTATAGTGACTGATTTTTTATTTAATCAGCTAACAACTTTGAAATCTAATTTCTCCAACTTTAGTGATCTTTCCCCTTTGACTTTGTTTGGAGATTTGGAGCTTAGATTGTGTAATCCAGCTTATAAAGTAAAGGTTTAAGCTTGTATAATGGAGTGCTAAAAATTTAGCTATTTTTGGAAAAAGCTAGATATTTTCAAAAGCTAAGAAATAATTAGTTTTGTGATGTTTTTGGTGTTTTGATGTGTTTAAAGAGGAAATTGGAGTTGACTAGCCCATTGGTGAGCTAAAGGATGGTTGGAAGCCAAGAATCAAAGCTTGGCAATGGAACACACCTTTGACTGTAACTATGAGTGGGTTTATTTAAAATGCATATGATGCATGATGCATGATAGATGCGCTACCTTGGTACTAGTACATATATGTAGGCTTAGATGAACATGCCTAGGCTAGAGAACACCTATATATGAATATATGTATATATATGTGATTCTATATGCTGTGATGTGTGTGCTTTGGAACAAGCCACTAAGTGGCCTATGTTTGATTGTGCCTAGACTAGGAAGTCTAGTGAACGTTATGGATGTCTAGGAGTAGACTACTCTAGATGGATTACTCTTGGAGGATATTGAATAGTTGATGCCTTGGAGATGTAAGGGCATTTGAATGATACTGTGCTAGAGATGTCTAAAGCTCATAAGAGAAATCTTGGATATAAAATGAGGTATTGATGATACCTAAGACATGATGGCCTCACTATGGATTTGTGTTCTGTCTGATGCTCATAATTTTGGACATTGATTTGATTTGATGTTAAGTAAAGTCTTATGCCCTGAAACTATGTGTGCTTATAGGGATGGTGGTAAGTAGGGCGGTGTTAATCCTGCTTGTGATTTTCGCCTACAGTGCTTTGAATGCTGCCTATTTGAGATTACTCCAAGTGATGTCGTTCGTAGGGAGATTAATCTAGACAATGATTTGATTCTCCACGCATAGTTCAATACACACATGATTTGAACCCTCAACCCATTGCTTTGACATGTGCATGATTTGATTCTCCACCAACGGCATAGCCTTGGGTATAATTTGACTCCGTCAGTTGGCCACCATGTGTGATTTGATGATGTCAAGAAAAAGACCCCTCTAAGATTTGATTTGAGTCTTGAATGATGTGACATAGCTTCAGAAAGGTAAAGATAAATTTGAACGGATATGACACTTAGGCAACAAGAGTGTGCCTATGGAGTATAACTTTTAACAAATTGAAGGATAAGCCTAGTTGATATGTACTATTTATAAAGATTTCATAAGGATGACAGATGTACCCTTTATATTGGTAATGCTTGTTAGAGCACTTCGTTACCATTGAGAATACTATATGTGTGTATTTATGTATGTATATATGTGTATGTGTGTGATATTTATTTGCATCTCTCACTAGGTATCAGATGACTAACCCATTTTTGTACCATATGCAAATAAATAGGCCACTAAACAATGCATGGCAAAGGTTGTCCAGAGATAGACCGATTTTGGCATCCGTAGGTCCTTATCCCATTTTGTCACTCCATTGAGTCTATTACAAGCTTTCACACTTGATGTAGTTGTTATGTATGTAGTCACAATGTGCCATTTACATATGAACCTATTTATTGGCCAATGTATGGCCTTATGAATATTGCATCAAGTATAATGTATGAACAATGTGTCAAGGATGGTTTTATGTATCCAAATTTAAGTTATAGTATGAAAATATTTTATGTGTAAGTCCCTTGGCTATATGGTATGTGATTGAATTTCTGAAGCTTGCTTAGGTCTCGTGAGCTTTGCCCATTGGACTCATGTGTCATGTGTCAGGCACATGTTCATTCGTGTTGGGGCTCATAACCAAAATCCAAAGGTGCTATGAAACCTAACCAAATCCAAATGTGTTACAGCACCTAACCAAATCCAAAGGTGCTACGACACCTAACAATTCCAAAGGTGGTAAGGCACCTAACAAATCCAATCATCAATTCACAATGCTTGTGAAAAAGACAAACTATTTTCTTTTCGTTTCATTTTCTAAGTCATTTTCAAATGAAATTTTTCTATCATTTGAAAGGCTTGTTCCCCATGAAAGCATGCATCTATAGTATTCATATTTACATACATATATACATTCAAAACACTTTCCCTCAAAACCTTTGGCATCAAATATATCCAATCAATCATTCATAATTTCATACTTTTCCAAGTCTCCAAAACATGCTTAACTATGCCTAAAATAATTTTAAAATGCATATCTACTTACAATACATGCAATGCATTTCCAACTAATAGAACCTCGCTTAACATGACAAGTTGGAACCTTCAACAACGCCTAATTTAATAAGCAATCTTTAATATCCCCAAAAGTACTTCCAAAAATTCATAATAAATAAATACGCAATTTCAAACTTGTCTCATTTTCACTTATTTCCAATAATTTTCATCAATCCTTCTTCCAAACCTCATACCCATTAAATAAACAACTTACTTTACCCATTGTTTTTCCTTGGTGAGCTTTCTATTGGAGGAATTTAGACAAACCTTGAAAACCTAACAAAAAGTTTTGGTTTTAAAGAGACAAGAGCAGAAATTAGAAAAAACCAATATTTTTGGAATTAAAATCCTTACTTTTAACATTTAGAATCCAAGGTTTGATAATAGAACTTTGAAAGTCTTGAGAGAATGAGATTTTAAGAAAAAATGAAAGGGAAAACGAAGAAAAGAGAATAAATGAAAGGTGGCTCAGGTTTGAGGGCTTTTAAGGTTTTATTTTTCTATCAATGTGCCTTAGGATCAACCCTTTAATGGGTTGGGGTTGATACTAGCCTAAAAACAAAATGCATTCTCTATCCTAGGGCTTAGAGATTGACCCTTGAAAGGGTGGGTTGACGCTAGAAACTTTTAGAATGCATTTGCCTCATTTTGCTTCCCAAGATCGACCTCTCATGCACTAGGATTGACTCTTCTAGTTCAAACTTGTAAAAATTGGCCTTTCCATGCCTAATTCCATTCCAACTTCCTCCACTAACCTCCAAGTCCTAAATTTATGGATTCTTAAAGAGTAAAATCAAGGTTTTTATGCTATCAGAAAGATTTCTTAAGATCACCAAGTCTGCTATCCAAATTTATCCATGGAATTTAGAATTTAGGGGTTTCACAAATCCATTCCTTTTTTAGTAAGTGATTTAGCAGTCACTTGCAGCCTAAGGGTCGTGTCATGTTTCGTTGACAAGTCAGCTATATGTTTATGTTTATATTGAGGTTGTTGAACATGTTATGAATTTGTAGCTTTTCATGGCACTGTGCATATTTTACTAACTGATGTTTTATGGCCCAAAGGCCCAATTAAGCACCAAATGCAAGTACATGTTTAAAGAGATGATTTCTAAACTATATTTTCAAATGCTATAACATATGCATGTGAGCGTTTCCACATGTTATAAGGCAACATTCTATGATGATGTGATGGCACATTCAAACAGTTTATGTGAGTTATGATATGCATGTTTCATGCTTTGCGTGATTGAATGGTTTATGTATTACAGTAAGAGGCTTGCTTGGATCTGATGGACTATACCCGTCTAAGTCCTTATGTTGATTATGATGCTAGCTAAAATTTCACTACGCAAGTATACATATCGAATAAATAGTGTATTAGCAAGCAGAGTGTCGATCCCACAGAGGATTGATATAAAATTTTACTGAGTACTAAAATTAAAACAAATTAATCTTATCCAAACACTCAAAATTAATTGATTAACTAAAACTAATTAACTAAAATTTAAACTAATAGGAAAAATCAAAATAATAATAACTTTAGTAAATATCAAATAAAAAAAGCCTAGGATTACAATATCCTCACACTTCATCTAAATGTTACCTCTCTTCCTTAACTTATTTCAATGGGTTGAATTGCTAATCTATAGTCCTAAATTATTTATAAAGGTCTCCCGACTCATCTTATAAAAATATATATTTTAACCAAAACAACTATATCCCTATGTGAATTAAAATTAAAATAGATTCATTAAGTTCAAGCTCTAATCTGGCTATATATGCCCTATAGGTATATCCCTATCCTATACGCAAATCAAGTAATATGATCATATGCTATCCTAATTTTAGTCTATACTAAACTCCCTTTCCCAAGTTTGTTTAAGTTCCAAAATCAATTTAACTAGTGGCCAAGCAATTAAAAGCATTAAGAATAAATTGGAATAAACAATTCAAATCCCATTGAAAATAAGCAAGAAAGAGACTAAAAATTTAAATTACATGTGAGTTCAATTGCAATCCTAAAAAAATAAATTAGCTCATAATATCTAATAAAGACAATATCCAAAGAAATTTAGCCATGAATCCAAGTCAAAGAAAATAAGAAAAACACAAAAGTAAGAGAGAAAACTAATAGTTAGAGCTTTGTGATCTTCTTTCTCCCTCCAATTCTCTTGTTTTCTTGTTTTGTTCTTAGCTTCAAATCTCTAGAATAGTTGCTTGATGCCTCTTCCTCAAAATCTCTAAAAAAGGTCCCTTAAATAGGATCAAAATAACCTAATTTTCAAAATCTCATCAACTTCTTTTATTTTTGGAAAATCGCCCAGTGCTGCGGCGCTACTTCTCCAATGCTGCAGCGCTGACCTCTCTGGAAATTTGTATGTCTACCTCCTTGCAGCAAAGCTGCTGCTTGTTCTCCCAGCGCTGTGATAGTCTATTAACTTCAAACGTGAGTTTCACCCTGACATGTTCTGAACTGGGCAAAGTAGTAAACATAAAAGTTTTATCCCTGTCTCTTAACTTTCAAATAGATTAAGAATCACATAAATTAAACTTCTAGATTGAAAGATATGCTCCAAATACCGCATCATATTCAATCCTCGCGTACTGCTACAATGCTCTAACTTTGACAAATATTTTCACCATGATCCAATCAGAACTGGGTGAATTGATAAAAGTAATGTATCCCTTCCTCTTAGAATTCTAGTGGTCCAAGAATCACCTCATTTGAAATTGTTTAGAGAGAGATATGGTCAAAATACCGAAACATATACGAATAAAATCATCGTCATACTTTTACTGATTTTTATCAAATGAGCCTTTTTCATCAATTTTTTACAAAAGCCATAAGAGAAATTAGCAATAACTACTCTTGAAGTAATTTAAACTAAAACAACATAAAATTTAACTAAAATAACTTAAATTAATCACTTAACAAGTAATCAAACTTAAAACTAGAAAAACACCTAAAACGTTAAAATTCGAACCTAAAATCTCAAAGATCTAGCTATTTAAGTCCCCAAAATGTGTCAAAATAACTCTATATAATAGAGTTATTACACCCCAAACTTAAGATTTTGCTAGTCCTCGAGCAAAACATAAAGCAACATGC
>NW_018397280.1:1620773-1620891 GCF_002168275.2 Theobroma umbraticum
AAATTGACTTATGCACTTAGGGATGAGGGATGTAAGAATTGTTGAAAATATTAAAATTAAGTGATCAAACAAAGAAAAGATGTCATTAGGCTCAAAGGGGGAAACTAAGGATAATTTA
>NW_018397280.1:1620917-1621047 GCF_002168275.2 Theobroma umbraticum
ATCGGTCCAAAAATGGCTTAAATCATCTCCTTAACTAAGTATAGCCTAGGATTTTACCGAGAGAGAGAATCAAACAAATTCTAGAACTTAATACATAATTCATAAACTTGCATTGACATAAACCTTTTCT
>NW_018397280.1:1621057-1621137 GCF_002168275.2 Theobroma umbraticum
AACAAATCTAAGGAAAAGACATAGTACTCAAAATGTAGAAATTTCAACCTAATAATAAAGCTTAGCATGAGAATTTACAT
>NW_018397280.1:1621431-1621602 GCF_002168275.2 Theobroma umbraticum
CATTGTCCTCAATGTGAAAAGCTAAAAAGAATAAGAAAAAGAAACTTCCCTATCGATAGTGGTAGTGCCTTGAAAGCTTTAAGCTTCTTTCCCCTCATCTTCATGCTTTCCAAATCTACATACACAACAAAACAACAAGGGAAAGATTAGAACTACTTATTTAAATAGAAA
>NW_018397280.1:1621614-1621864 GCF_002168275.2 Theobroma umbraticum
CTAAAATAACAACTAAACTTAGAAAAAAATATCTTGGGTTGCCTCCTAAGAAGCGCTCGTTTATAGCCACCAACTTGACTATAGCACCCGCTTTTGTAGTTCTTCGTCCTCGAAATATAGTCTGAGGCTCAACCCATTAACCATGAATGTGCCCGTATCCTCACTCTCAATCTCGATTATTGCACAAGGATATGCCTTTACTACTTTGAAAGGACCCCACCATCTTTCTTTGTGTTTCCATGGAAAAAGC
>NW_018397280.1:1621916-1622041 GCF_002168275.2 Theobroma umbraticum
AGGGCAATTAGATAGTGGTGGAGGATGCTCCTTTGGTGACTGCTTGGGTCTCACTGGTGGAGGTGGTCGCTTAAACTCAAAGGTTGATGCCTGCTCACTTGTAAGTGGAGAAATAAGTTCTTTTT
>NW_018397280.1:1622711-1622827 GCF_002168275.2 Theobroma umbraticum
GATTGAAACACTTGCACCCAAATCACATAAAGCTTTAGTAAATTTAAATCTACCAATAGTAAAAGGGATAGAAAAACTCCCTAGATCCTTAAGTTTTGGTGGAAGCTTGTTTTGAA
>NW_018397280.1:1623224-1623608 GCF_002168275.2 Theobroma umbraticum
CTTGTCATCATTTACATGCTCCATTGAAGATTCAATTGATTTTTCAATCACCCCTTCAACTTCTTTTCCACTTCTAAGGGTAATTGCATTGCAATGTTCCTTACCTTTGGGATTGACTTGTATATCACTTGGTAAAACACCTTGGGGTCTACTGTTGATAGAGTTTGTAAGTTTTGGAGTATGGGTTATTCTGTTATCTATTGAAATTCCCCACAAACTGAACTGATTCAAAATTGTATGGACATTGGTCATATAAATGGCCATCCCCACACATTTTCACAAACAACTAATGAATTTTGAACTACATTAACTCCCAGTGTGTCAAGCTTATTGGACAACGCAACTACTTGAGTAGTTAAGGTGCCAAGTGCATCAATTTCATAA
>NW_018397280.1:1623621-1624217 GCF_002168275.2 Theobroma umbraticum
TTCTCGAACCCGACCTTTCTAAAGGCCATTGATAATTATTGGAGGCCATCTCTTTCAACAAATTATAAGCATCTGCAGCATTTTTACTCATTAATGCCCCACCAGCAGCAGCATCAATTGTGGTTTTTATTGACCCAACCAACCTCTTGTAGAATGTCTGAACTTGCAACCAATCAAAAATCTCATGATGTGGACATCTTCTTAGTAGTTCTTTAAACCTCTCTCAGGCTTCATACAAGGACTCACCATCAAATTGTGTGAATGAGGTGATATCATTCCTCATCTTTGCAGTCTTGGCAGGTGGAAAAAATTTTGCTAGAAACTTTTGTGCCAAGTCCTCCCATGTAGTGATAAACCCATTAGGTAGTGAATTAAGCCAACTTTTTGCTTTATCTCTCAGAGAAAAGGGAAACAGTCTCAATCTAATAGCATTATTAGTTACTCTATTGTACTTAAAGGTATTGCAAATCTCTAAAAAATTTACCAAATGAGAATTAGGATCATCATTGGGTGATCCATTAAACTGGACTGAAGACTGAATCATTTGAATGTAACCTAGCTTAATTTCGAAATTATTCGCATCGATGGAAGGTCTC
>NW_018397280.1:1624227-1624396 GCF_002168275.2 Theobroma umbraticum
TTGGGAACCAAATTAATGGCATTATTGCCATTATTATTGTTATCCTCATCCATTGTTTGATTTAAAGCTGCAACTTGTGAATTCTCCCTTCAATGTCTTTTGAAAATTCTTTCGATGTCAGGATCAAAAGGAACAAGATTCAAGTTGTTTCTTCTTTGCATACAATGAC
>NW_018397280.1:1624406-1633452 GCF_002168275.2 Theobroma umbraticum
TGCGAACAAACAAAATCTAATATTAAAACAAGAAAAATAAAATTTGAAGTATGACTAAATTGCTTGGTATTAGTATTAGTATAAATTCTAGAAATAATTCCCCGACAATGGCACCAAAAACTTATCAGTTAAAATTTCACTACGCAAGTATATGTATCGAATAAATAGTATATTAGCAAGCAGAGTGTTGATCCCATAGAGAATTGATCTGAAATTTTACTAAGTACTAAAATTAAAACAAATTAATCTTATCCAAACATCAAATTAATTGATAACTAAAAACTAATTAACTAAAATTAAACTAATAGGAAAAATCAAAATAATAATAACTTTAGTAAATATCAAATCAAAAAAGGCAAGGATTACAATATCTTCACACTTTATCTAAATGTTACCTCTCTGCGTTAACTTATTTCAATGGGTTGAATTGCTAACTTAAAGTCCTAAATTATTTATAAAGGTCTCCCGACTCATCTTATAAAAATATGTATTTTAACCAAAACACTATATCCCCATGTGAATTGAAATTAAAATAGATTCATTAAGTTTAGGCTCTAATCTGGCTACATATGGCCTATAAGTATATCGCTATCTTATACGCAAATCAAGTAATATGATCATATATTATCCTAATTTTAGTGTACACTAAACTCTTTTTCCCAAGTTTATTTAAGTTCTTAAATCAATTTAACTGGTGGCTAAGCAATTAAAAGCATTAAGAATAAATTGGAATAAACAATTCAAATCTCATTGAAAATAAGCAAGAAAGAGACTAAAAATTTAAATTATATGTGAGTTCAATTGCAATCCTAGAAAAATAAATTAGCTCATAATATCTAATAAAGACAATATCCAAAGAAATTTAGCCATGAATTCAAGTCAAAGAAAATAAAAAAAAAACACAAAAGTAAGAGAAAAAACTAATAGTTAGAGCTTTGTGATCTTGATTCTCCCTCCAATTCTTTTGTTTTCTTACTTTGTTCTTAACTTCAAATCTCCAAAATAGTTGCTTGATGCCTCTTCTTCAAAATCTCTAAAAAGGTCCTTTAAATAGGCTCCAAATAACCTAATTTTCAAAATCTCATCAATTTCTTTTATTTTTGGAAAGTGGTCCAGCATTGCGGTGCTACTTCTCTAGTGCTGCAGCACTGAGCTCTCTAGAAATTTGTATGTCTGCTTCCTTGCATTAACGTTGCAGCCTTATTCTCTCAGTACTGTGGCAGTCTATCAATTTCAAACGTGAGTTTCACCCTGACATGTTCTAAACTAGGCAAAGTGGTACATTAAAGTTTTAGCCATGTCTCTTAACTTTCAAATGAATTAAGAATCACATCAATTGGACTTCTGGATTGAAAGATATGCTCCAAATACCGCACCATATTCAGTCCTTGTATACTGCTACAGTGCTCTGACTTTGACAAATATTTTCACTATGATCCAATCAAAACTAGATGAATTGATAAAAATATACATTGTATCCCTTCTTCTTAGAATTCTAGTGGTCTAAGAATTACCTAATTTGGAGTTGTTTAGGGAGAGATATTGTCAAAATACCAAAATATATATGAATGAAGTCATTGCCATATTTACACTGATTTTTACCAAATGAGCATTTTTCATCAATTTCCTACAAAAGCCATAAGAGAAATTAGCAATAACTACTCTTAAAGTAATTTAAAACAAAACAACATAAAATTTAACTAAAATAACTTAAATTAATCACTTAACAAGTAATCAAACTTAAACTAGAAAAACACTTAAAACGTTAAAATTCGAACCTAAAATCTTAAAAATCTAGCTATTTGAGCCCCCAAAATATATCAAAATAACTCTATATAATAGAGTTATCACATGAACCCTTAGAAAACAAGTCGTGACATAACCTCACATTGGACAATTCCGTGTTGGCACTTATAAAATCATGTTAGTACTTGGTTACATCATGTAAGTACTATAAAAATTATGTTAGTGCTTGGTTACGTCATATAAGTACTATAATTATATCATTCATGAAATGCTACATCATTATTACCATGAATACCACAGCAGTTAGAAAAATGTAATGTCAACATAATCAAATGTTATTTCAACAAAGAGAACAGAAAAAATTTTAACACCATTAATGAATGGATTGAATTTATCAATTTTGAAAGTACATGAACTCAATTTTTTAAATTATTATAACAAAACTAAATTCGCCACTTTAGCAAATTATAAGAATTAATTACATAATTTAACCATTTTTGAGAAAAAAAATAATTTGACCATTAATTTATTTATAAATATAATATTTAAAATTGAATTAATGAAATAAAATTGTATCGTATCAAGAGATACGAATAGTAAATAGATATAAAAGTGAGTAAATTGTAGTGAAAAAAACATAGCCACGCGTCTGTCTTTCCACGGCCCAATCACAGCCTGATTTCTGGCGCACTCTAGCCAATACCAATTCGAGTTTCAGTGCGTTTGTTTTACGGCTCACACGTTTCCTGCTTTCGCTAATGCTCCTAATAAACATTGCAAATTGATTCCGTCACCCGTGGGCATGTAGCCTAAGCCTACGTTTGTGTAAGTGTGTGAGTTTTGCGTTTCGGGGTAGAGCAAGGGTTGCTTTCAAATTTTTAATTTCTAACTTTCCAATAGGACGAAAACGCGTTTTCTAAAGTTGATTTTCTATATTTGGCTCCAATTTAATAATTTTTTGTCACTAAAAGTAAGTGATTTATATGATATTTTAGTTTTATTTTAAAATTAAATAAATTATTTTATTTTCACATGAATATTTGATTTAATGGTGTATGCACGTTTGTTTATATTTGATGTATTGTGACTGTGTAAATTTTACACATTATCCATAAATTAAATATTGTAATCTCATTAATAAAAAAATTAAAATTTTAAAAAATAAGTACTAATAATTTTAAAAATATTTATTTTCAAAAATTTTGAAACTTTTATTTTTGCACATTCTATGTATTCTTTTAAACTAATCATGACCAATGTATTTGTCATTATTATTCAGATTCATAAGATCTATTTTCTAAAAGATGAGAGATTTAAATTTTATATTATAATAATATTATTATTGTATTTGAAATCATTGATTGATACATGATTTCTTTACTTAAATAATAAGATTCAAATTTTTTTTCTCAATTTTTTAAAAAATATTTTATTATTATCCATGGGCAAAATTTCATAAAGAGAAATATATCAACTTATCTACAAATGAAATGTTTAAAAATTTAACAATAAAAATTGATCACATTATTATTGGCAAAAGTATAGGTTAAGAAATATTTTCCTTTTATCTTTATCCAAACCTTAATATCTTGAACCTTTTTGGCGAGCTTAAGTGCAATGTACTTGAATGAACTTTTTTATCTCAAATATTTTGGATTATCTTGAATTATCACTTTATAAAGAACGTATTATTGCTGTGGAGTATCTTTAAGGCATTGTTAAGTTAATGTTTATAATATTATTTTTTGCATTAAATGCTATAATTTAATAAATTTTAAATAGAGTTTTTAAAGCAGCTGTTAGCAAAAAAAAATCCATAACTATATAATTTATTGTAATTTTTTTGCAAAAATATTGAAGTTTGGACAATGTATAAGACAAGTATAAACAAAAGAATAGATTAAAAAGGTATATTCTTCATCATATAGCTGGGTGAATGGGTAAAAAATTTAACTTGAACAGTTTAATGGGAGAGTAGATATTTTATTTTCATTTTTATTGAAATGTCAAAGAGAAAAAGATTAGATTACCTAGGTTGTGACGGGTATTTAAATGCGGCAGGTAAGCGAAAAGGATATACTGGAAGAGTTAAAAATATGGTGGGCCCGGAATGTCAATCCCAGTTTTCCCTCAAAACTTTTACTAGGAGCAGACCCCTTTTGGCTCACACTTCCCCACACAGCTCCAACTGGAACCAATCAGCAGTCAAGCTGTCAAACCATTTGACCGTACACAGTTTTATTTCAACTTGTGTTGCCCCCTTTTCCCTCATGAAACAATTTAAACAAAAACACTTTTTTTTTTTTCAAAACTTAAAAAAAAGATTAAAATTGTTCGTACATATTTATACTAATAAAAAAAAGAAAAAAAAATGAACAAGCTAGGCAAAACCAGGTGTTGAGTACCTATAAGAGCATCAAATTTCTATTACCTCAAGCCCCTCCTTTTTCTCTCTCCTTCGATCTTTCTCTCTCCAAAATCCCCCCACCCAAAATCCCCTAAAATGGAACCCCCGCCGCCGCCATCCACGGCGGCTCCATCTCTTTCCACCGCCGCCACAACCGCTACCGTCACTCCCGCCACCTATCCGGACTCCATCGACTCATCGCCACGCTCCCGCAATACGGACTCATGGGACGATCCAGCTCCTCCACCAACTCTCCACTCAAAGCTCCGCCTCATGTGTAGCTATGGTGGCACCATCGTCCCTCGTCCCCACGACAAAGTCTTGTGTTACATCGGCGGCGACACTCGTATGGTCGTCGTGGACCGCCACACTTCCCTCTCTTCTCTTCACCACCGCCTCTCTTTTTCTCTTCTCCATGGCCGCCCTTTTACTCTCAAGTATCAACTACCCTCCGAAGATCTCGACTCGCTCATCTCGGTTACAACCGACGAAGACCTTGAAAACATGATCGATGAATACGACCGTACTTATTCCCAAACAACGTCGTCAAGCAAGTCCTCCCGTATTCGCCTCTTTCTTTTCCCTCTCAATCCGGAGGGAACCCCGGCGTCTTCCCATTCAATTGGGCCAATTATTAACAATTCGACCAAGTCCGATGAATGGTTTCTTAACGCGTTGAATGGGGCAGGGTTGTTGAACAGAGGGTTTTCGGATTCGGCGGCGAATGTGAATTGTTTGTTAGGATTGGATGATGATCGTCAGGGAAATGTTGAAGTTGGTTTGAAAGATGAAGGGAGTGGAAGTCAGAAGAATATGAATTTGAAAAATCAAGATGTTCACTCGGTTCCTGATTCTCCTATGCTTGAAACTACTTCTTCTTTTGGTTCAACTTCTTCGTCTCCTTCGCTTGCTAACTTGCCTCCTATTCGAGTCCACGTCGACGATCAGAAGGAGAATAAAGTGGTGGGGATTGAGGAGCAGTTTGCTCAATTTACTGTGAGTGCTGCTGCTGCTGCTGGAGGTGGAGGGGGAGGGGGAGGGGTGAAGCAGCAGGATGAAGGATTTGTGGTTTTGTCATCGCCGCCGCCGATGCCGGTGGGCATAGCTGTTTCTGGTGGTGGGGTGGGTCTGAGTTCGGGTGTGGTTCCTGGGGAGTATACCAATCGGGGTTTTTCGGATGATGAGAGATCGGATCATGGGGTTCCTGCTGGGTATAGGAAACCGCCACCTCCGCAGTCACAGCCTCAGGGTTTGCCTCTTCAGAATCAGCAGAAGTCCAGCAGTGGTCATGATTTGGCTTCGCCGGATTCTGTTTCAAGGTACCATTTTCTCAACCTTGAATTCGTTCCTAATCTTTAATTTTGCTTGGATTTAATTTTAAATAGTAGCTGAGGTTCGGATTCTCTTTTCTTTTGTGTTTGTTTTTAATTTGGGCAGTGACAGTAGTTTTACAAATCCATTGTCACGCCAAAAACCTATGATTTATCAAGACCCGGTTGCTCAAATCCCACTTGGAGCTAACAGGGTGGCTGCAAACCCTGTTGATCCAAAGCTTAATATCTCTGATCTGAACACAAGTACTCGGATTCAGATTCAACAACCAGTTCAGGAATCTGGTTATATATTGCAGCAAACCCAATTTGACCAACAGCAACAGCACCAACCACAACCACAGCAACAACAGCAATTCTTACACGCTGGTGCAGCACATTACATTCATCATCACCCCGCTGGGGCAGTGCCAATCTCAGCTTATTATCCTGTATATCCTTCCCAACAGCAACACCATCATCACCAGCACGCACAGATTGATCAGCAATATCCTGTGTATTATGTGTCCGCAAGGCAACCCCACGCTTACAACTTGCCTGTCCAGCAACCTAGTATTAGTGAAGCCACTACTGCAATCCCATCTAGCCGTCCTCAGACTCCTCCAAATCCTGCCATGGTTCCTCCTCCTGCAGCATACAACCCTATGAGAAATGCTCCTATTAACAAACCTGAATTGGCTGCTGCCACAGGAGTGTACAGAACAACAACTACTGGTACTCCACAACTGGTCCAAGTGCCAAACAGTCAGCATCAGCAACAATATGTGGGGTACTCTCAGATTCATCATCCATCACAGTCTGTTGCACCTACCTCCGCTGCAACTGCCACATATGCTTATGAATTCTCAGATCCTGCTCATGCTCAGATATACTACACTCAGCCTTTGGCACCCACAATGCCTTCTCAGTACCAAACCATGACTGCAGCTGCTGCAGTAGTATTGCCAGATGCATCTTCTCAGCTTACGACTGATAACATCAAGCCACAGATCAGAACTTCACAGCCAATATAAATCAGTCAAGGAGAAAGCAACAACAATTTTGAAGGAAGGGTTTGGTTTATATCTTTAAATTCTGTTTTAGTGTCTGCCTTGTTATTGTTATTGGTTTGTGATATGTATTGGTCAAGGATAATAAGGAACTCTGGTGGTTTTTTACTATCTCGTGTGTGTCATATTGTTGTTATTGTCATAGGAAATCAAAGTCATCTGAAGATTATACTGTAACAGCTCAAACTCATATATTGTGTGCTTTGTGCAGTTCATATGTCAGTTACAGAATAATGGTTATACAAATAGCAAAAGCTTAAAGTTAATTGGTTCTTACATTGTTCTTGATCCAGGGTTCCTATGATATTGGGTATGCAGAGACATATATCTGCAATAATAAATTTTTGCTAGAAGCTCGAATAGGATCCATTACTTGGAAAGTTTTCGTGAAGAAAGTGTTTCACATGGATGGACTGTTCGAGCCCTACCCAAAACAAGATTTGAGGCTAACTGCCTTAAATAAGGAGACTTATCCACTGTTTGATTTGGCAAAGATGCATTTTCTGTTAAAGTCACGCAGCACTCTCAAAAACTACGAACATTTGTGAGGAGCTCTGCCCCTGCACCTGTTGACACTTTGACAGGCATTATGTCCTAACTGCTCTTTCCCATTGATCAAATCCATAACAATTGCTGCAACATTCTAGTATTTTATTATGAATTCTGCCAGTTTTTCATCATTTATATTTACAGTTGATGAATTTCATTCTTAGGAATATTCACTAGATTCATTATATTGATGGTTATATAGGTTTTATTAAGGACTCTTGCTTAGTATAGTCCTCAATCTCATACATCTTCTTGGATGCTTTATTCTTGATAATCAAATATTTGTTTTTCCATCCACACTATCATCTGGGAAACTCTGCCTATTGCCCTATTCTTTTCTCCACTTTTAAGGAGTCAAGCTAATCACTTCACACAATTGATTACAGATTTGTTGCAGAGAATTTCTGGGTGAATTTATGTTTCGATAATTAGCTTCCTCTTTGGTTGTTTGTATTTATATTAACTGGCATGGTCGTCATTTCTTCTAACTACATGTATGCGGACAGACTTGCTCTCTCTGCTGGAAATTCTTTCGGGTTCTGAACCTACTTCACCAAGTAGGCCATGCTGTCATTGCTGACGATGTGAGAAACTTCCCATTTGCAACAGCGCAGGGCCCTGTATCCTGAATTATGCTTTTCTTGTTTCTTTCTTGTTTTCTCATGTCGTAATTTCTTGGAAAAGTTTGTAATGTTTAAGGCCATGTACTTTCTGCTGCATGTAATCTCTTTTGATTCTCTCTCCCTCAGCTTTACTTTCTTAGATCGTCAAGTTTTATGTCATTTTCACTCTTTCACATGCTTTTCTTCGCCAAGAATATTGTAATGGCATTATTATTAATTCTTCTTTCATGTTGGAAATCCTTGTATGGAAGATTTACAAGATTTTTGAGTGAAGCCCACTCCAAATTCCACCGCATATAAGGGCTAAATACATTGCATGTCCCGAGGTGGGGACATTCTCCATGGCTTTTACCGAAGCAATTATTTGATTCTATGAATGGGACATCTCCTCTTCTGTGCCTTTTTAACATTGGGATTGAAGAATGCAGCGCTCCAAATATAGAGCATTTCATTCTTAAAAAGCTTCGCCAAAAACAGTAAAAAATCCATTACAAAACTGAAGTTGTATAATCTTTATCAGATGATTCCTGGACCTGCTGCTGTGAGGTAATTCCAAACACATTACGTTAAAGTTAAGAGATAAGCGAAAGGAAAAACACACTGATTCTCATGTGACTGTGCTTTTGATTCTGTGTTTAATTATCTAATTTGTTCTGGTAAGTTGTAAATTAAGTTTTAACGTTGGAGGTTTCGTTTTTGCTTCGGAAACATAAGAGATTATGACTGAGATAAAGGCAAACCAAGTGGTATAATAATGACTTTGCTCCGCATGCTGCCGCCCGCCGCTCCATGCCAATGCCAATGCCAATGCCATCACCCTTGACGTTGTCCGAGAGAGACGTTGATGGTGACTAGATTCCCAGCTGCCCTTCTCTGTCTCGATCGTTAGGGGAAATTAAGGTGGTTTCTTATGAAAATATGATTTTTATTCACGTTTATGGAAATTAAAATAGACTACCTAACTATTACACAGAAGATAAAGCCTGACAAGTTTTAACTCGTAAGGGAGCCCTTTTTGTTGCCATGTAGAAACATCATGAATCAAAGCACCAAGGGGCAATCCAAAATATTTTGCAATTAGGTACTTTAACTAGTGACGAATTTTTGGAAGACCAGAATTTAATCATAACTCTTTGTTGCTTGAAGAACTTGGCTCCATTATGTAGTATTGCTGCTGGCCTCTTTATTTTTGTGCAAGGTGGATACATGTAGATCCCTTCTCTTATTTAAGTATTTGAGATCGATTTTTCATTTTCAAAAGAATATATATATATATAAATATATTTGTGTGTGCGTAAATTTATTATATTATTCGAGTATTGGAATACAATTTCTTTACAC
>NW_018397280.1:1633462-1664665 GCF_002168275.2 Theobroma umbraticum
GTGTAGACCCTTTACAATTGTTGATTTTTTTTATTTTTGGAAAAAAGAGAGATATGAACTTTATTTTTAAGTGATCAGAAGCTGCTCTTAAAGAGATTTGCCTTACCTGCTGTGAGGGGCCAGTATACAACCATTACGGTTCATAAAAGATGCACCAACTAGGAACAGCTAAAGAGTTTTTGGGATCAATTTCTAGCAAAGATCAGACGAAGTATTTTCTAAATTCTGATGCCCTAATATGATCCATCGTTGACAATGATGTTAGTAGAGGCATGCCATGAAAAACACATTTTAATATCTAAGAGAAAGAATTTCATTTTGCCTATAAAAAATGAGCAGGGTCTAATCTTTGACAGCCTTCAACTCAATGTTTTAAGCCCCTGGCCTAGTCATCTCTAAGGACTTCGGGGCATATTCCAACAGGTTCACAGCTCAGCATGGGATAATCATGCATGCGGGTGGGCAAGTGAGAACCGTTGGTCTTCGCTTTTAGTTCAATAAAAGTACACGACGTAATTGCTAAGAGCCTCAAGAGAGAGAAAAGAGAACTCTTCTCCCTTGCGCCAAGGCAAGTCGCTGTCTTCTCTTGTCAATTTAAGCTACACAAACTTATTGAAGAAGTGGCAAACCAAGGCCACCATAAATGAATCTTGAAAGCATATTAATCAAAGTCTTAAACAACCCAGGTTTCTCGCTCAAAACGCAGGGTGTATAAGCTGTCATTTAATGGGGTCCCCTAGTTTGACAAATGAAGTCTGTTTCAAGTGGACACCGGAAACAGGGAGACAATATATAAATAAAATCTAAAGACATAAGAATTATTATTGGATTAGTCATACGAAGAAAAAATGTCTATAGTACAAAACCATTATTATCGGATTACTCTACAATTACCTCATACAACCTCACACAATGATCAGCTCCACAAGACGCCAGCTGGAGGCTTGTGCAGTTTTCATTGTTCTCACGGTTCTTCCAGGCCAACCGATTAACTGCAGAAACATGGCACATGAAAGGATCAAGCCGCACGATTAGAGCAGCTGTCACAGCCGGTGCTGGAGTGCTACCGTCAATTCTTCCAATATGAAGGCTCCAAAGTTCAAGGAGTCCACTCTCCATTCCAACTGCAAGAAGCCCATGATTTCTGTGTCGGTCAAGGCCAACCCAAGAGAGGGCAGTGACACTGCTGTTGAACGGTGGCAAAGTTAGAAGCTGCTTAACTGAAGAAGCTTTTTCCACAGCCCAAATCTTCACTGCCTTGTCCCTAGAACCTGTTGCAAATTCATGACCAAAGGGGTTCCAAGAACATGCCCATATTATTCTTTTATGGGCCTCCTGCCTCGCTAAGAGCTTGTAATCAATTTCACCTGTGCCTAAGACATTTCAGATAAACCAGACGATTATAATCTTCTAATTTAACTGGAGATAATATGAAGGGAAGCATTCAATCAATGTACAGTGAGCAATAATAACAGAACATAAAAATCATAAATCCAAATTACTGTTTATTCATTCCCCTTAGAATTTCCAATTCCCCTCCATTTAATCTTTGAAAATATGCATAACAAATGTAGGATAAGAGTTTCCCACTGCCCACCCCATTTTGATAATTATTTGATATAAGAAAGTACACAAGAAGCTAAAAGACCTCTTTTTGGCACAACTTCAGCAATAGTTGCCTTTACAAGACAATCAATATACTTAAATGCACTTCATTTGGGGACAGAACAACTAGAAAGCTTACTTATATGAAACAGTACTATTACGCAATTAGTAGATTTTAGAGTACCTGTTCTATTGATTGTGAAAATGGAGAACTGGCGATCCCTTGAGACTGTCAAAAGAAGACTGTCATCATGAGAGAATTGCATCTGTGTGACTGTTAAGCTGTGAGATTGCAAGCTACCAACAGCTTTCCATGAACCTACTTGCCATAACCATATTTCCGCTACTGTTGCTGACTGGGCCTGTAAAATAAGTAGCATAAGGAATAATTGAAAAAGGCCTTTCATTTGGCAGCCCATCACAGTGCGAAATGAAGGTCACGTATAAGTTCAAGTAGCACGCCAGTGTTAAGTAGATTTACACCTCCAAGATACCAAATTTAACCTACTAAATTTCAATTATGCATGTAACTATCTTTCCTTCAACGATTTGTGATGTTTTTAGATATTTCCAAACTTATTATGATGTTTCCATTCTGTTTCTCAAAGATTTTGAAAAATTTCATTCCTGAATGACTCTGACAAGATCTGCCTCATGCTACAGATGACTTCATCATTCAGGAAATAACTGCCTGGTTCTCATAGTTTTATCTGGAATGCACATACATAAATATCCCCAATAGCAACACACGATAGAAAGCACCCATATGACTTGTAACCATTGCAATTTAACTGAGTCAAAAGAAATGTTAATTCAAAACATACACAGAAAAAGATTTATGTCAAAGCACAAGCCACTGCTCACAAATTCATTGGAATTAAACTTCTAGTAAACCAAACAGTAAGAAAGACAGCATGTACCTTACATGATGAAGCAACAAGCTTCCCTTCATGGTCACAGCATAAAGAGAACAGCTCATTCCCATGACCGTAGAGTTTGTGTGATTCTGGCCATAGAGTATGCCATGCAAGCTGATCCTCAATAGGAGGTTCAGTGAACACAACCGGAACAGCATCAGGAACGGATTCAAGAGTGTCAAGACCATCATTTCCAACATTATCTGAAATCTCATGGGTTGCTGCAAGGAAAAGATTTCCTGTCAAATAATTTGTTTATTGACACTCATGCATGCAAAATGATAGAGATAACCTTAGGGCGTTGCAAATATAAAGAAAGCAAGAAACTGTCACTATACAAAGGAAACAAGAACAAAACTGATAACATAAGTATTAATGTTGCTAAATCCTTGTGTAACAGGCAGTAGTTAAGTATGAGAAGCAGAAGCAAATGCTTCTGTCAATGGGCTTTATCAAAAAGCAAAGCAATGGCAAATACTTGTGTTTCAGTTATTTTTTCCCCCTTTTGAGGGCAAGATATTATCTTGGGGTAGGACAGAGATAACTTAATTCGGTCTGTATGTTAAAGGTTCTGAAGGCGTAAGCACCAAATGATACATAGGAGATCCAAAAAAGAGGCAAAATAGCTGTAAACTCACAAAGGTTTTCCTTTTTATAAACGGAAACTCTATAATCTAAATCACTTACTAGAAACTAGAAAGCAAGACACTGAAAATTATGCTAGGCTCACATGGTCACCTGATAAAAAAAAAAAGAAGAAAGTTACAAGAAACATAAGATGCCTATTAATCCCACAAAAATAGTAAGATTGCAGAATTGAAGTCTTCATGTGGATGCTAAAGGTTCCAAGGAAAGATAAAGCTGCGGTAGGGTTTATCTTAATTGCAGCCAAACACCTCAGTGTAGGACAAATATTCTGAGACTGATGGATTTAAGTCCCTAATAAATGACAATCAGAACACTTTTAACTTCAATAACCTCCCAAATTCATATCTCCAAATCAGCAAGTGAGACAAATTACCTTGACAATTTTAAAAGAATGAATGTGTTGCTGGGTAAACAATAATTCTAATGTCAACTAAGAAATACTTTTCAAGACTCAGGCAACCAAATGAGCAGACTCAGGACCTATCCATCCATTGTCCTACTTATACTTTAGTTCAAAAATGTCTTAGCTTTCTCTAATGCCATATCAGGTTCTCATGTCCTAAATGCAGTAAGAATAATGCTTCTAACATTGTAAATTCACCTTTCTCCTTTTGACTCTGAATTCAACAGCAGGTTACATCGCATAGCCCTAGCTTAACTGTGCTTCAGTTTTATCCTAGCATCATTAGGAGAAATTGAAGGCTAGAAAGTCCAGAAAAGATTACAAGGACTGAATTTGTTGTTGTAGAGACTAAAAACTGAGGTGTTGCATTCAGAAACAATCAAGAGACAACTTTTCTAATAATTTGCAGTGTAAGAAAAAAGCCAGGTTCACATCTAGCAGAAAGAAAATCTTGCATGGAGCACTTAAATTCATCAAATATCAAATAATAATCCTCAGGAAAAATTGGATATCATAAGGATCTTAAGTGGAATGCACACATTTCTTATTGCAGAGTTGTTTAAGAGGCACTCACCATTTACATAAATAGGTTTCTGTGACAGCCCAAGAGCAGACATATTGGCACCCAAGACCTGTACATCTGCCTGGAGGTCTTCGGGAAAACTAGACTGTTCTGAAATAGCATGATGTAGTGTCTTCAAGAAAGATAAAGGGGCTTCAAACACTCTGGCAACTTTCTCCTCTGCTCCACTGACAAAACAATGATTCCCTTTTCCTTGGATGATAGCTGCACAATTAATATCATGCCCATGAACTTGAGGCCGAGCAATTTCATTCCAGAAGTCCCCATCAGAATGAGGATCTTGATTGTGCCATGGAGCAAAAGTACGAGTTGTCTGCAATGATTGAACCATCAAAATGGCCTTTTAGTATTATAAAAATATCAAAAGTATCTACAACCTCTCTTCTTTGAAATAAATAATTACAAAAGGGGACCCGCCAATCAACTAGATTTATATGTCCACAGAAAATTGTTAATTGAACTCTCATACAAGAATGCAAACAAGAGATTTGAGAGTAACAAAATGATAAGTTTCATCTGATATTATTAACTAAAATTTAGCAATCTCTCCTTCCTGACATAGTATTTCAGGAGGCAATACACCAAATGCTCCTAAAGGAACATGCTTTGGGAAATACCACCACGATATCATTTTATCAAAATCTTGATTACTTGTTTATTGGCCACTGACTGACAAACATAAAGAAGTTTCAACTTAAAGCCATTACACTACTTCCATACACTAGAAAACATACTTACAAAATGTCTTGACAAGTACCAATGCGGTACTATTCTCATAGATTCTATGGGTCAGTTTGAAGAACTCAAGTAAATGTAAAAGATTCGAACATACCTTGTCCTTGACAGGTCAGTGCTGATCATGCGAGGTAGGTTAGTAAAGATATGCATTAAAATCAACATTCCCAAAAGAGATATATACATGAATCAGAGAAAGGATATGTAGAAGGTAGGCAGAAAAACAATATCTTGCACATTACAGTTTACATTTAACGACAAACAGAGAACTCAAAGCAAGACTGAAAGTTCATAACCAGCGTCTAAAACATTGGTAACATCTTACCTGATCATGACTAACTGACAGCACGTATTCACCATGCCTTGCCCATGCAATATCTGTCACTGCAGCAAAATGCCCAGAAGGGACTTTCTGTGGTTGCCAATTATCTGTGGTAACACCAACATTGCTCCACATATGGAATGACCCACCATATCCGTGTGCCAGGATAGAATCTGCATCTGAGCTCCAATGGCCACCATAAAAGCCTAAAGCACAATGGCTTAATTCCCCAACAGTGACCACATTCATCCAAATACCAGTTTTCCTCTCAGGTTGCCAGATCATCATTGTCTTATCCATTGATGCAGATAAAACGCTTTGGGGTTGATAGAAGCCAAAGCCTTCTTCAGCAGCCATTGAAGGGGGTTGCCACTGTACCGAATATACCCAATCCTCATGTCCAATTAGAAGAGATTCCAAAGATATCTGGTATGAGAATGAGCCGGCTACAAAAATAGGACCTTCAATGTAAGATGCCAGGCTTATTTCACTTCTTCTATATGTACCCTCTGTGTTGGCTAGAGAACCTCGGAGAGTCAACTTCCATATGCGTATGCCTTTGTCTTGAGATGAACTTACAAGTAGCACACTATTGGCTTCACCACTGGATACAGGTAATGAGAAGTCTAAACTCCTGATCCAATCTGTATGTCCTTTTAATTCACAAGCATGAACAAACTGGGCATACAAATTTAAATGTAAAAGTCAAATCATTTATAGGATACAGAAAATAGTTGTGGGAGAATAGAAATCACATGGTGCAAAATATCGAGGAATTATTGAGTATCTTGACACCTTTTAGAAAGGATGGCCCTAGATGAGGCAGAATGGAGAAAAGGGATTTATCTGTTCAAACTCTATCAGTTTGGGATTGAAAATATATGAGTTGACATGAGTAGAAATAATTGATGCATGAAAAATTAAGATAGATAAAAGCAGAGGTTGGTTACCTTTCCTGTCCTCTCCCCACAATAAAGATATATCTTGTTATCCAATCCCCCCATTGCCAGGACTATATGCCCAGTATTTCCAGGCAGTTGAGCAAGTGAAAGTGTTACCAGCGGTCTTGAGCCAACAATAACAGTTTCCAGACATGACAATTTACAGTCACCTAGACGAAAAAAATAATCAAGGTTTTAATACTAATCAACTACTGTTCAATGATTTGTTTTAAGATAATTAACAAACACGGATTAAACAAAAATTTGTACAGAACCCAAATAACAGATCAAACAAACACAGAAAATCATGAGGAACCACATGCTAATACAAGATTATAATGGAAGCAATATAAATAGAAACTGTAAGAGATGCCTGAGGCTTGGTTGCATCCTGCTTGGTCTTCGGTCCATTGAATGCTTGTTTAACAGAAACAAGACATCAAAACAGTGGAATGGTAACAACTTATTCTCTTTCCTCATCTCAATCAATTAAAATAGCACAAGAACAATTTGATTCCAGTTTTTTAAGAAATGGAATTTGGGAGGTCTGTGCATCTAATTAATTCATGAATGGAGCAGGAACAGATAAATCCATTTCACAGCCATACAAGGATCATTAAATCAACCTGATGTAACCATGATGTATACAAAATATTACTTAACTGTTAGATAACAATTTATCTAAACCAACAAGATCTGAAGAGAATTCTGTGAGACCAATAGCAGTTTAGACATTGAGCAAGTTTCTTATTCTCTCGTTGAGCCAAAAGAAAAAAGGTTTCCTATTCTCAAATCTCTTTTGCCACTTTCTCACCTCATACTCCATAACTTTCTCAAAGTTGTATAGAGTTGTGGGATGACTTTCATATGAACTTTTTGTACAGATAATGGAGATAAGAAAAACCTTCTCTTTGCCAAAAATCCTAAAACGCAAACATTACCCAGCATTATAGAATAGCATTACTAGAATAACAGAGAACACCTACCCTGGCACATATAGAAACTCGATAATATTAAACATAAATGTACCTCATTTTGACATGAAATTTATTAGCTCACCTCGGTTAATGAACTCAAATATCAAACTCTTGATAGTTTAAAAACAAAGAAAGAGTAACTAAATTCTAAATCACATCAGAAGAAAAAGCAGTGTCTCCATAAGGAGAATTTACAAAAACTATTCTTGCAAAGTAAAAACTTCTGGTTAACAAAGACACCAAGTGCAAAATGATTAAACTAAAATCTGTCAAACATTTCACTCACCCCCAGTAGAAGAAGATGGAAAGACAGCATCCCATATGCAAACTGTGCCATCAGAAGAAGAAGTTGCAAATATTGCATCACTTGGAGAAACCATGAATCCATTAATGCATGTAATGCCCTTCTTATGTGATCGCGGCAGTTGTAACACATGCCTCCACTGTCAAAAGATAGGCAAAAAGAAGAGTGGAAAAAAAAAATTGTGGCTAAAAGATTCAACAAAAACTCTGCCATATTCTTCAAACTATACTAAAATTTAAAAGTAGGCTTTGCAACAACTCACTCTATTTTTGCTTCCTAAACAAAACAGCAGAAAAAACCCAAAAAAAAAAAAAAAATTAAGAGTGAATACCTTATTGTCAGCAAGAGAGAGTTCCCATAGAATAATGACACCATCAGTATCTCCAGAGAGTAGATAATGCTGCTGTAAGTGTTTTGCTGCATATAGCACACAAAAAAAGTTCATAACTACACCAATAAAATGGGGACAGGTCTATTCGAATTCTCCAAGAATTAGCCTCTCACAAAATTTTTTCTTTTTTGAAAGAAAAAACCCTCAAAATGGTTGAAATTTTCAGTAACAATTTGGTAGCTAATCAAACATAACTGAGAAAAACCGTAAACCCAAATGAACAAGTTACGAAACGAAAATTTCTTTTTCTATTTCCTTGTCATATTCCAGCAAACAAACAAAAAAGGTTCCCAATTAACGTTAAGTAATTAACAACAAAGCTATACGCTTTTGCAAATAAAGCAACAAAGTTAAACTGTACCTTTGAATGCAAACTTGGTACTTGGAAGCCAATGGGTGCAGTTCACAGTTGCCTTATGACCCGGAAGTGTTGTCAAAATCTGAGCAGACTACATGCAACAAAACAAAAAAGAAAAAGGGTTAATTGATAAACAAGAAAAGAGTGATGAAAGAAGATAAAGAAAGGAACCTTGGGAGAGAAAATAGCAACAGCGTTTTGGGCACCAAATGAGACCAAACCACAAGCACCCCATGAAACGTTGTTAACTATTCTGTTGCAACCTGCTCCTATGAACAATCTTTTCACTTCTGCTTTACCGTTAGCAGACATTTCTTCTTCTTCGTCTTTTGCTAAGTTGAAACAAAAAAAGGAGAGAAAGAGAGAGCGCTTGGGGATGGAAGTGAAGGGAGAGAGGGCACGGCGGCTAAAACAGATGAAGCTCTGTTCACTTTGCCTCTCTTATTTGGGCGACTGGTTCAGTGACGAAGTTTAAAGGTTTCGGGAAAGACAGAGAGAGGGATGAACTGGGTAACTGTTGGTCGGCCCGTTAGAATCGTGTATCATGGGTTTCGGGGGCCCGGATTTGTCTTGGGCCAATTTTTTACTTCTCTCTTAGGAGCAAATAGTTTTTTTTTTAATATAATACTCAGAAAAAATTTTGAATTATTGAAAAGACTTTAAATAAATATTCTATCAAACTCTTTTATATTTATTTTAGAGCAAATAACCTTTTTATGACTAATGGTGTAACACCCCAATTTTTGGTGTTAGATATGTACGACAGCCAAACTAATTGATGGGCTAATTTGAATCTTTGTTGTATATGAGATCAATGTGTTATATGAGAAGATGACTATAAGCATTGGCATGTTTTAAGGCCTTTAATGAAACAATGCATACATTTGGCACTTTAGACACCTAAGTATGGCACTTAAGTGAGATTATGAATGATTAGATATGTAAAATTTGAACATAATTGAGAATGTGGAGCTATATAATGAATATGTGCATTGATGTTGAGTATAATGAGATTAATTGAGATGATTATGTGAATGGGAATGAGGTAGGGGCTTGAATTCAAAGTTTGGGAGTTAATGAGTTAGAAATTTTAGGTTTTGGGATAATCTAAATGCAAGTAATCTAAGATTTTTTTTTTAATGGGCAAGTAATTTAGGAATTTTAGACAATGCATAAGAACATGTATCGATAGATGTTCATGTTCTGTTGATAGATGCAAGGCAATAAGTAAGGAAAAGTTTTCTAGACTCCATTTATCAATAAACAAATGACATCTATTGATAGATAATAATCCAAGAGCAAACAATGAATAGTGCACATCACTATTTATCGATAGATATCTCGAATATATCGATAGATGGCAACCTGAGACTGAATTAAAATAGAGTAGGATGCCTTTTACCTATAGTTGAGTGTATCTATTGATAGGGCACAAAATGCAAAATATATAGAAGGAATTGTCGATAGATGCATGCGGATTTGCAAGAAATATAAGGCTTTAGGCAGTTTGCCTATTCATAAAACACAAACCAAAAGCCATACTCTCTGCCTTTTTGAACCTCACATCCCCAATTGAATTTTTCAGCTAGTTTGACGTGATTTTGAGCTTAAGAAACTACTCTAGAGGTAAGAATATGACTTTTGACCAATTGATTTTTCAATTTAAACAATTCATTAAATAGAAATTTCATGTTACAGCTTTGGTGACCGTTTAGAGTTAAATGTTGTTGGAGATTTGGAATTGAAGTTGGCCAAATTAGCAGCTAAGGTAAGATTTAAACCCTTTGTGAACGAATTAAGAGGATTTAAGACTATTGATATAAATAGCTAGAGATTGAGCTATTTTGAAAAGTTGGAATGACCAGAAAGCTAGGATTTAACTTGGAAATAGAGAATAATTGTATAAATATTGATGATTATTTATCTGTTGAATGTTATATTATAATGGGAGTAAGAATTCTGCCAAATTCCCAAATGGTGAATTGATTGAGTAGAAGTCAATGCATTGGTGAGCTACAATTACAAGTGCTAATAGAGGAACACTTAGATTATTAACTTGAGTTGCAAGAGGAACTCCCATTGTCACTATGAGTGGGGTTTGTGTTTGAATATAATGCATGTGACATATCACGTATTGATTAATGCATTACTGTGGTACATTGAATAATTATGTATATGCCTAAATGGTTATGCTTGGGCTAATATATTATTGAAATGTGTTAATATATGTGTATGTTATGTCGTGAGCCACATCATGGCATTAAGTTTCAATTAAATTGAATATGAAACCTAGATTATGAGATTTACTTGTGATTTGTCATAATTCTTAAGCCAAGAACTGTGTTACACTATGAGGACTAGGGTTGCCCAATGATATTGACAAACATGACATACACTTCAAGGTATCAATATTAGATGAATAGCCTATTAGAGGATTATTGTGTTTATACATGTTCGATTTGTGCAAACTTGTGTTCAATTGATATGAGATTGTTTATGTATGTGCGGTTATTAGGCCATGATTAATTTGATGAGCAACTGTTGATGTATGTGTGGCTAGTGAGCCATGATTAATTGAGGCAAAACATATATATGAGTTGTTATGGCATGATGGCTTATGAATTTGATTATGTTCTGTCTGATTGGTGCATTTTGAACGTTAATTTGATTTGAGGTTTTAAGTGGCATCTTTCCTATGTAACTATGTTTTTTGCCTAAAGGGATGGTGGTAAGTAGAGACAATAATAGAAGTCACACTTGTGATTCCTGCTTGCAATGCCGTGATGCCATTCGTTGAGTGATTCCAGATGATGACTTTGATTCTTTTTCAGTTGCTTTGCCACTGAGCATGATTTCAATCTTTCACTTGTTGCTTTAGCATGTGCAGGATTTGAACCCTCCACTTGTAACTTCGATACGCATATGATTTGACTTTTTGCTAGCTACTTTGGCATTGAGCGTGATTTGATTCTCTGTTAGTTGCTTTAGTGCTGGGCGTGATTTGACTTTTCATTAGTTACTTCGACATTGAGCATGATTTGTTCATCAGCTGGCCATTGTATGTGATTTGACCATGTCTAGAGGAAGAGCACTCCTTGATCATGTGTGATTATGATATGATATATGCGAATAATATGCTATAGTATTTAATCAAATGATCATTGATGCTTATACAAATGTGAATATTATCTGATGGGAAAGCTTAGATGTAAGTAAATTATATATTGAGTTTTGATGTTATGCTCCGCAACTATGGTGTGCCTATGGAGCCCAGTAGGTGATCGCTTTTGAGGTAAACTTTGATTTGCCACACATCGTTATGGAGACATATATTTGATTAATTATGAATGGGGGTATGCCGTTGAGATGTGATCACGGCAAGGCATAGTATGATGAGTTGTGCACATAGGATATCAGGATGATCCTCACACCTTTATCTTGGAAATGTTTGGTAAATAACTATGATAGTCTTGTGGCTAGATATGTCTCTATACATATGTGCATATTTATATGTGTTTTATTATGCTATGCTAGTTTCATCCTCATTGAGTTTTAGGTGACTCACCCTTTTGTGTGTACCACATGCAGATAAGTGAAGTTATGATAGTGCGTAACAGACATCGTCTCTTGATAAACAAATTTTGACATTTGTTAAGCATCCCCCTTCTAACATGTCCACTTCATTGAGTCCTTATCGCTCTCAATTTAATTATAAGATGTTGGGATTTGTGTAGGCATTGTGATGTTGAGTATTTTGATATAGGTTGTATGATGTGAACCTGTTTTGGATGACCAATGTATGGCCTTGTGAACATTGTGAAAATATTGTTGTATTAATTATGTGCTAAGGGGCAGTGTCGTAACATATTGGAATTATGTTATGAAATGATTATGTGATGGTTATTTTAACTACGAAAATGTGTATTATGAATGTTTTGAGTATATACTCTAAGGTCTGCTCGAGTCTTGCGGGTTTCCCTTGCTAGGCTCATGCGCTGGTCACAAACTCTCGAGTTTAGGTAATGACAAATGGTTAACTATTCATTATTAAAAATTTTATATGAATGTGACATTGACTTAGTGCTAACGTGATGCTAATATGAAGAACGAAAAATGTTATATGACCATGTTACTATATTGCATCAACATATCATGTTATTATCTATTATATTATATCAACATTATGTGACAAGTGGTATTTTGACTAACAAAACTTAGTCAATCATTAATTGCAAGGATTTTTTTAATTTAAAAATAAAAGTATAAAAGTTTGATCGAACGTAATAAAAGAATAAAAAACTTATTTAAATTTTCTTGAATAATACAAGGTCTTTTTTAGGTATTATTTTTTTCATTTTATAGTTTTACTCTTTTTTTTTTGTTATTTTTAGAATTCTACTTTTTTTTGGAATTTTTTAATTCATAATTAAAAAATAGAAAACTTTAAAATATAAAAAAATAAAAAATAGTATCAAATTTTTAGGCATACTATCCAAAAAATCCTTAAACTATTCAGGAAAATTCAAATAAGCTTTTATACTTTATTGTATTCAATCAAGCCTTTACACTTTTATTCTAAGCCAAATAAGTCTTTATACTTTTATTTTAAGCCAAATAAGCCTTTAAACTTTTATTTGGAGTTAAATAAGTCTTTATGAGTAATGATTGACTTAATTAAAATGTTATTTGTCATTTTGTATCACATGGCGCAGATGTATTATAATTGATGATGATGTAAAATGTTGATATATCATAATTGATAATATATCACAATTGGCGATGACCTAATATGCTAATTTGGCATGATAGCATATGGTTATGTGACATTTTTTATCCTCTATATAAAAAACATGTTAGTACCATGCAGATATAAAATGATAAGTAGCGTTTTGACAAATGACAATTAGTTAATAATTAGTTACAAGGATTTATTTGATCTAAAATAAAAGTATAGGGACTTAATTGAATACAATAAAAGATTAAAGACTTATTTGAATTTTTTTAGTAGCTTCGGGACTAATGTGAACATTATGCCAAATTTTTAAACATATAATACATTATGATTGGATGCGTTTGGAAACATCACCATATGATAACGGAGGTGGCGAGACCTGTAATCTACTTAACCAAATGAAAGTTGGAGTATGTAGTAATGTTTTTTTTTTCTTCAAATACAAAATTGAAAATTTCACTATAATTCAAGTTCTAAACATGTAATAGATACAAACTTTTTTTTGATGAATTTAAATTCTACCAATTTTATTATAAAACGATATATTTACATTTTCTCAATAGTATGATGTCTTAGTTTTTTATTTTTAAATAAATTTTTATTACATTGAGAAATTCAAAATCCAAAATTCTTCAAATTTTTTTATTTAGACTCTAACTTCAAATATAAAAAAAATCTTTTAACTGATGAAATACCAATAAAATTTGAAATTAATGAGAAGGTTAACTTAAAATTAAACTTCAATATGATATTGAGTATTTGGTTTTTTTGTGTGTGTGTGTGTGTATTGTTTTCTGAGTTTTGGTTTTAATTGCATTATTAATATTTTTTTCTTTTTCTATTAAGTTTTAAGGATGATAGTCTAGTAAGCCATAGGTTAAGCATGATAAGACAATTTTCCTCTTTGTAAGTACAAAAGACATTGTTTCGTAATCCAATAGAAACCACTTCTATAGGAAAATTAAATTTATAACAATAAGATGCTTCCCTTTCTAAGGAGCACCTTTTTTTCGAACACAATATCATACCAAACCCAGTTGGTCAATAAGGAAAACGTTTAAAATGAAAATATTATTCAAGAAATAAATAATTAAAAAATTTCAAGAGTTCCCCAAAATAAAATTTATAAGTCATCAACATTCCATAATTTACATCTACATTCCTTTTATGAATATTTGATCAAAACCTAAGAAAAGGGAATACCTATCTAAAATCAATATGAAAATATCCAACTCTTCGATCAAGAGACAATATAAAAACTCAAATACTAAAAATATAATTATATTCATTTTGGATTAATATAAGTAGGAGGTAAACCACTCATAAAAGAAAGATTGGATACTTCCATTCTTATAGCCATCAGAGATAAAAGACATCTCCATTTCAATGACTCTTTATTAAGAATAGTAGAAACAAGCTTATGGAGAGGACTAATATATTTCAACTGTTTTCCCAGTTTTATGATATCCTTAAAAGATAGGAATATCTTAAACTCCTTGACACTCCAAATCCAAATGCACAATTACAAAATGATGCCATGGTCTAAACCATTGATCCTAGTTTTTAGAATATATTATAAAGCCATGTACTCTATAATCAATACCAAGGCTTTAACCACAGCCCAAGAAGAGAAACTCTCTTAATTCAAACAAACATGTCCATGTCTCATACTACTGTACCAAAGACTAGCATGAAGTCCAACTCCCAAACAGATGGAGACTTGAAAGAGTTACAATTCTGATTCCCATCCAAAATGAAAAAATAAACCATATAGCTCAATAGAGAGATGGGTATATAGCATTAGTGTGTAATTGACCACCAAGAATGCCTCGAAGACAATCTTTTGATTTAGGATAAGCTATCATTTCCATTAGAAGTTTAAATATTTTGGGAGATGATACATCCAAGACAACCTATAAAATGGACTTTAGGATAGCTACAACTTCCTTTTCATAAGGTAAGTCTACTTCTTGTTTTTCCTATCCCACAAACCATTAGGAATATTAGAACAAATTGGTTTTTCAATTTCCTTTTTGATTTGTTCGAATTTTTGTTGAACAAATTTATCCCCTAATTGTTCATTTATCCTTTTAAAAGAGATTTCTTCTTCAGAATTTCCTTCACTAGCTGTGGTTATGTTTGGATTATTGGTCATTGATGAATATGTTGGAGACATGTTAGGTGAGTTGGTTGGACTAGGTTTTTGCTTATTGTATATTGGTTGGGGTATATTTGAGTAATTATCTATTTCTTGTAAACTTGTCCTAATAATGGATGGTATTGAAGAAATGAAAGCTGTAGCTGTCTATTTCATGTTTTTTTTCTAACCCAAAAAGCATTCGAAATATTAGAATAACATTTTGCAAATTTCCCTTTTGGTTTGTTTGATTTTTTGTTGAACAAATTTATCACCGAATTGTTCATTTGTCCTTTTAAAAGATACTTCTTCTTTTAAATAAGTAATTTTAAGGGTGAGTAAATGGGTGAATTAGGTGGTTTGAGAAAATCAACCAAAATCGACCAAACACAAAGAAAGACAAAATCGACCAAACATAGAATCGGTTTGGTTAGTTTGATTTTGGAAACAATGGATCAAAATTTTATCACTTTTTTAAAAATTATAATATTAAAACTTATAAACTTCATTTATAATTATAAAATATATAAATTATGTATAAATTAAATATATGTATATATATAATATTACTTTATTATATATATGAAATTCATGATATAACTCATATGTTATAATATTTTAATTTTTTTATCCAATTTTTTTATAAATAATAACTAATTATAAATAATATGTTATAAAAATTAAGACCATAACTAAAAAATTATTAAGCGTAATCATATAAATAAAGCCTATTATAAGTTACAGTAATGCTTATGTATAAATTAAATATACGTATATGTATAACATATAACTTTATTATGTATATATAAAATTAATGACATAGTTTATATGTTATAATGTTTTATATTAAATTTTGTATAAATAATAACTAATTATAAATAATATGTTATAAAAACTAAGGTGATAACTAATAAGTTTATTGAGTATAATCATATAAATAAAATTTATCATAAGTTATGGTAATGCTTATGTATAATTAAATATATATATATAATATTTACACAATTATATATATATTCATAACATTTTATATTACAAAATATTATTAAGGTGCAATATTTATAACATATTAGTATGTAGGATACATACTATCATATATTATAAAATTAACATATAAGTTATATCATTTAAAATACATAACTTGTAATTTCATATTAACACAAATTTATAAATAAATATATATATATAACTAAAATTAAATTGCTATGATTATCATTTGTATACATACATATAATAAACTAATATATTTTAAGTATACTATTAATTAAGCTTACTATTAATTCTTCTTAATATATATAAAAAATATTATATATAATTATATATATATAAAATTAGTTCGGTTATTTGGGTGGATTAGTCTAAAAATTTTAAAATAAAAAACGGACCAAAAAACCAATGGGCCAAACATTTTGGATTAATTGATCCAATGGACTAATTAGACTGAACTGTTTTATCCAAATTGCATTTGGTTTGGGTGGGTAATTGGTTTGGCTTGTTTTTGCTCACCCTTAAGTAATTTGTTTCTGATTGTGATATATTAGAGTATTGATTTGACTCATATGTATAGATAAAGATTTTAGTAAGTTAAGGTTTTTTATTTTTGGTTTTTCTATGAAAGGAAAAATTATTTTGGTTTTTAATATTTTAGTAGCAATTGCTTGGTTTGTAACTTTATATGCTTTAAGTAAGGATATGAATAATATACTTAGTATGACATCTTGTGTTATATTTTTTACCATTAAAAAGGAGTTTTGAATTTGATTCCATTATTGTAAATTTCTGCATTAGGAATTTCATATGTAATTTTGAGCTTACCACCATTAGTAGCTTTAAGACCTTTTGATATTTTGTTATAATATCTTGTTGGGATCATCCATTCTTTGATACAATTTTGGTCTGCACCAAAATCAAAAAGTGCTGTTGTTTTCAGTCAAAATTCTTTGTTAATTAAAAGGTGTATTTTAATTATCTTTGTATTGACACTTCTGTAAGAACCATCATATATTCTTATGATTCTTTTGGTTTTTTCTATTGAAAGAAGAATTTTTTTTTGAAATTTTTGGATTTTGTAAGAATTTTATTTGGTTTTTAATTTCTCTTTGCTTGCTTTTGAGTTTGGAAATTTTCACTTTTCTTTCCTTAATTTTTTATTGTAATTCTGCATTTGTTATCTGTCTTGGTTTAGAAGATTCATATCTATCAAATATAATATCCTTTATATTAAATATGTGTTCTTAATTTCTCAAAATATTCTTTTTTAGTGTTGAGTCTTGAATTTTATCAATAATTTCAATGAGTTCTTGGTCTTTGGTTAAGACATTAATTTGTTTTTCATTATCTATTGAAGATTAAGATGTAGTTTTTATTTCATCTATTTGGAACTCACCCGAAGATTCTTTGTTTCCAGATGTCTCATAATTCGATGTTGTCGTTCTAGTAAAATTTCATTATTTTTTTGTTCAATTTCTTCATCTATGTGAAGCTCACTAATTTTCTTTTAATTTGCAAAATTTTGAAATGTGACCAAATTTTCCTCAACCGTAACATTTTATTGTTTTGTCTAGTTTATTTTCTTCTTTTCACTTTTGTTTTTCTTTTCTATATCTTCTGTATTTTGGTTTCTTGTAATAGTCTGGGGTAATTTTTTTTATGTCTTTTTTTGTTTTGGTTTTGCAAAGCAATAGGTTTTTGAAGAAGAAAGTTCATGTTTGATGTCAAATTGTTGACAAATTGATCTTAATTCTTTTCTATAGAGGTATTTCTCCTTTGTCAATTATTTTTGAAGTTTTAAATCTTGGAAAATTCTTAATCCTTCCATTTGGGTTAAGTTTATAAGTTCACCATATGTCAAATTTTCATAAGGAATTATTCCTTTATAAGTTTCCCTTATTTGGTTTCTAACTTTTTTTCCTAATAATGTAGGAAGTCCTGCTAGAAAATTTTCTTTCTAGAAAGGTTGTTGGTTATCAAATATTTGCATTACTCTTGTCATAAATATATCTTTGTCCCATTTAAAATCTATTAATTTCTTGCATTTTAAATTTGACAATAATTTCGAGTTTCTATCTTTAAGGTGCGAAGGGTCACTTAGGAAGTGTTTTGAGATTGAGAAGATGAGAGTTGCGATAGCATTTTGTTGGATTTCTTTTCCTTGTTTATCTAGGATGTTGTTTCCTTCATCGTCGTTTTTTTTAGCTTTTAATATTTCTTGTTTTTGATTTGCTGTAAGATAATTATCCCACCATCATTTAAATTGTCTAGTGAAACCGGCAACTAAAAGGTTTGCTATTGAATAATCTATAATTTGGCTCATTTGATTTTTGGTTTTGTAAATGTTTGGTACCATTAACATTTGATGAAGAGTACTGAAGATGTTATATTTGGATATTCCATCAATATTTCATTTATAAATTGTGTTGGTCTTATACTTATTTTGGAATATGGGTTTTTCTTCTATGTTCAAATCAGGTGATGTGACTTTTGGATAATAAAGCTTTTTTGGTTCCCTACAAACCATTTTGTTAATTTGTTTATCATCAATATCTTTTGAATTTGTCTGTTGTTTTATCATGTTTACTGAATGGCTTTGTTGTAAAGGGGTATTAGGGGCTATCATTCCTAAGGTTTGGCTTTCTAAGGCATCATTTCTATTTTGGATTTCCTTCGAAAATTGATTTTGGTGCAATTGATGGAATCTTTTTGGTATTTCAAAAGGTTTGAAAATTGGTTCTTTATCTTTAACAACTTCTATGTTTATTAACTGTGTTTGAGCAAATTTTGGTTGGTTTTCAATTAGCGTTTCTATATTTTCTAGTTGTTTTGTAATTATGTGGAGATTTAGATTTGTATTGTTATTTTGTTCAACTATCATTTTTATGTCTTTTGAGGAAACTTGTTCTTGTAAGTTTGACGACCTCATCCTTAAAGGAATTGCTCTTATTCTTATATTTTTGTGAGAATATTGGACTTTTGTCAAAGGAGGATGTTGAGATTCAATTTCTCCTTTATTTTTTTGCCATTTAACTATGTTTTTTGTAGTGTTTATTGATCCTAAGTAATATTCTTCAAACATTGTAAAGAAGTTTATTAGAATCTTATGTTTTTCCATAAAATTATAATATTCTTGTAGGATTTGATCCTTTTCATTTTTATAGGTTTCTAAATAATTTTTCTTTTTTGTTTATTTTTCTTAGAGTAAAAATGCTTTCTACACCATTCTTTATTGAATTTAAATTCTTTTTCTAGTACAAAAATTTCAGAGTTTTCTTCACCAACTGTGGTTATGTTTGGATTATTTGTCATTGACGAAATGTTGAAAACATGGTAGGTGAGTTGGTTGGAGTGGGTTTTTACCTATTGTATATTGGTTAGGGTATATTTGAGGAATTATCTTTTCCTTGTAAATTTGTCCTAATGGTGAATGATATTGAAGAAATGGAAGCTCTCGTTGTCCTAAAATTCGTTCTATGAGTTGTTGTGGATGAATCATGTTGATAATTCTATCTTATAAAATTATTTTAGCTCAATTTTGTTATTAAATATTAGCTAAGACTTTAATTTTAAATTATAACTTGGTTATTTTTAATTATTTTTATAATTAGTTTAATTTAATTGAGTTATTTTAATTTTATATTTATTTATTTTAAATTGGTCATTATTTATTAGCTTTTATATTTTTTTTAGGATTTAAGGAAATTTGGCTTAATTTTGAAACGTAATGTATTTGAAGGACTCATAATTCTACTTGCATATGCCTTGGTATTTTGCCCGTAACTCTCACTATAGAACTCCAAATGATGCAATTCTTATGCCATTGGAAAGCTAAGATTTAGAGCTACAATTTCATGGAGATTACTTTCCTCAGTTCTGTATTGAAAATAGAGAAAATCATGTCAGACAATGATGAGGTGTAATGCTACGGGAATGAAAATTTTGAAAGATGATATTTGATATTTGGACCTCATTACATTTTTAAGCCTAATTAGAATCAGTAGGTTAACTTAGGGGATTTTAGGTTAAGATTATTAGTATAAATAGGATATTTAAGAGACATTAGGTTAGACAATTTTTGAAAATTCAAGAAGTTGAAAGTTGAGGCAAAAACTCGTAAAATAAGGCTATAATTAATCATTTTGTTTTCTTCTTTAGCTTTTATATTTCTTGTTACTCTCAATGGTTGAAATTTATATAATGTTATTTATCTTTACAATTATGCGTAGGTAATTTTCTTTTTCCAAGATTGTTATGGAACTCACATGTAATCTAAATTTTTAATTTCTTTCTTATTTATCTTTAATGAGATTTGAATTATTTATTCCAATTCGTTCTTATTACTTTTAATTGCCTGATTACTAATTAAATTGATTTACGAACCTACACAAACTTAGGAAAAAGACTTTAGTGTAGATTAAAATTGGGATAACGTATGATCATATTAATTGATTTGCGTATAGAATAAGGATATACCGACAAGCCATATGTAGCTAGATTAGAGCCTGAACTTAATGAGTCTATTTTAATTTCAATTCACATAAGGATATAGTATTTTGATTAAAGTAGATATTTTTATAAAACGAGTCGAGAAACCTTTATAAATAATTGAGGACTCTATGTAAGCAATATAACCCATTTAAAATAAGTTAAGGAAGAGAGGTAAGATTTAAATAAAGTGTGAGGGATATTGTAATCCTAGGTTTATATGATTTGATTTTAACCTAAGTTAGTATTACTTTGATTTTTTTTATTTTAAATTTTGGTTACTTAGCTTCAGTTGATTAATTAATTTTGATTGTTTGGATAAGATTAAATTGTTTTAATTTTAGTACTTAGTAAAATTTTAAATTAATTCTCTATGGGATCAATACTCTGCGTATGTTATACTATCTTTCTAATACGTATATTTGCATAGATAAAAATTTAACTAACAAGTTTTTGGCACCGTTGTCAAGCAATTGTTTTTAAAATTTTTACTAATATTAATACCAAGCAATTTAGTCTTCAAATTTTATTTTTATTGTTTTAATATTAGTTTTGGTTTGCTTGTAGATATCTGTGGTCATTGTATGCAAAGAAGAAGCAACTTGAATCTTGTTCTTTTTGATCTTAAGATATAAAGAATTTTAAAAAGATGTCAAAACGAGAATTTGCAAGTTACAACTTTAAATTAAACAATGGCTGAGGATAACAACAATAATGGCAACAATGCCATTAATATAGTTCCTGAAGAAAATAGAACATTGCGGGATTATGTTGTTCTTCTTTTGCAAGGTTTACATCAAAGCATTAGAAAACCTTCCATCAATGCAAATAATTTCAAAATTAAGCGAATTTACATTTAGATGACTCAATCTTCAGCCTAGTTTAGTGGGTTACCTAGTGATGATCTCAATTCTCATTTAGTGAATTTCCTAGAAATTTGCTATACTTTCAAATATAATGGAGTAACTGATGATGCTATTAGATTGAGACTGCTTTTGTTTTTTTGTTTTTGGGACAAAACAAAAAGCTGGCTCAATTCATTGCCTAATGGGTCTATTACTACATGGGAGAACTTGGCTCAAAAGGTTTTAGCAAAATTACTTCCACCTGCCAAGATTGCAAAGATGATAAACGATATAACCTTATTCACACAATTTGAAAGTGAATCCTTGTATGAAGCTTGGGAGAGATTTAAAGAACGACTGAGAAGATTTCCACATCATGGGATTCTTGATTAGTTACAAGTTCAGACATTCTACAATTGGCTAGTTGGTTCAATAAAAACCACAATTAATGCTATTGCTAGTAGGGCATTAATAGGTAAGAATGTTGAAAATGCTTATAATCTACTTGGAAGAAATGGCCTCCAGAAAGGTTTAGTTCAAGAAAAGCTATTAAAGCTTGTGAAATTGATGCACTTAGCACTTTTGCTGCACAAGTAGCTACACAGGTGACTTCATTATCCAATAAGTTTGACACATTGGGAGTTCATGTGGCTCAAAATTCATTTGTAGTCTATGAAATGTGTGGAGATGGCCATTCAAGTGATCAATGTTCATACAATTTTGAATTAGTCCAATTATGGGAAACTTCAACAAGCAACAAAATAATCCATATTCCAATACATATAATCCTGGTTGGAGAAACCATCCAAGTTTTTCATAGAATAACAACCCAGGTTTTCAAATCAAAAACCCATCATGCCCCTTGGTTTTCAACAACAAGCTAAACCACCAATTTTTGAAAAGAAGTCCCAAGTGGAAGAACTTCTCTTGCAATATATATCAAAGAATGATGACTAGCACGGGGCGATTCTTCAGACCACCCATCGTGCGACCTTGGATTGGACCCTTATCCTGGTATGGGAACCTAAGTCAGCCTTGGTGCTTAGCACCCGCCCAGCAAGCACTTAGCACACCCACATGCAGCACACTGCTTTTCGGTTACCTAGCACACGCACACAGTAGGCTTTAAGCCAACAAGCACACTTGCAGAAAAATGAAGGAGAGAAAAGAGAAGAGAATGTTGAAAAAAGAAAAGCTGAGATTGAATTGAATGAATTACACAATCTACAAGGGCTTATTTATAGCCAATTTCCCTCCAAAAGAGTTCCCTCTAAAAAAAGTTCCCTCCAAAATATTTCCCTCCAAAACATTTAGGAGGGAAGCTAAAATTCCAGCAGCTCAGGCCATTAAAAGGGCTGGTGCGGTGGGCCGGTATCATTTTTGGCCTCTTGGTGGGTCTGAGCAGCGCACAGGCTACGTGCCTAGGCGTTGGTGGGCTGGTGCGCATGGGCCGTGCGTAGGGAGCCTTTCTGGGCTCTGTGTGGGCTTGCGTGCCGCGAGCCTCTGCTGTGCGGGGCTGGGGTGCCTCGGGTCTACGTGTCGAGCTCCCATGCTGTGTTGGCCTGCGTGCCGCGACCCCTGCTATGCAAGCAGACGAGCCCCGAGCTTGCATTACCCGCCACCCATGCTGTGCGGGTTGGAGCGCCTAGGTCACCCATGCGCAGTTGCCTGGCTCTGTGAGGGCTGGCTTGCCAGGGGCCTGTGCTGCGCGGCCCCGCTGGGCACCCTTCACCTGCCTTCTGCTATCCAGTGGGGGTTCTCTCCCAACAATACTCCCTCATATACCGGCACTTTGAACACCTCGGGTCACCTCCAATGCGCTGAATTGCGGTCCGTGACACCCTCCCCCACCTAAGCTAGCAAGTCCTCGTTGCCATGTGGAAGGCGTCGATCCAATCTTGGAACTACCACAAGTCTTCCGCAGACTCCCAACTAGCTTCACTCTCAGGTAGTCCCCTCACTTCACTAGGTACTGATGTTTGGGCATGTGGTGCTTTCAATGGAGGTACTCTATCGGCCACACTTCTTCTAGTTCTTTGTCGTATGCTGCTCGAATGCCACTAGAGCCCTGCTGCTTACCCCTCGCTAAGGTCCCCTCTATTCCATGGTAGGGCTTCAACATACTACGTGGAATACTGGATGCACTTTCGCGCTGAGCGACAAGTCCAATTTGTACGCCACCTTGCCGATTCTCTTGACCACCCGATATGGCCCCTCGTACCTTCGAACAAGGCCCTTGTGCAAGTTTTTGTTCTTTAAAACCAGATGTAGCTTTACTATCACCATGTCCCCTTCACTGAAATGAGCTTCTCGTCGGGTTTGATCTGCCCACTTCTTTGCCCTCTTGACAGCCTTATAGAGACACGCTCAGGTTAAGTCCCGTTGCTCTTCCCAGTTCTTGGCAGTCTTGTACGCAGCTGGTGCGGAACCAGTATAGCCCACAATAATGGCACTGGGCGTGTGCGGCTGTTGCCCAATCACAATCTCATATGGGCTTTGGTCGGTGGACTCACTACGTGCAGGTTGTTGCGAAAACTGTGCTATGTCAAGCCACCTTGGCCAGTTGACTGTGTACCCGCACGAAGTGCCGCAAGTAGAGTTTTAGTAGTGCGTTCAGTCGCTCAGTCTGCCTATTCATCTGCGGGTGGTTGCTGGTCGAAAAGCACATTGCAGACCCCAGCAGCCTAAACAATTCGGTCCAGAATTTTTCAGTGAATCGGTATCCGATCACTAATGATGGTGTGCGAAACACCCCAATGTTTGACAGTGTGCTTCAAAAATAGCTTGGCTGCTTTTTTCGTAGGACATTCCTTTATTGCCTGTATGAAAATAGCGTATTTCAAAAATCTGTCCACCACTACCATGATACTGTCGAACCCATCCCCTTGGGCAGCCCCATGATGAAGTCCATACTCACGCTATCCCAAGGTTTGTCCGACACCGGCAGCGGGTTGAGCAGTCCCCTCGGTCTTTGTTACTCAACTTTGTCCTGTTGGCACACTAAAGCAAGTTCGAACGTAGCCCTTAACATCATCCTCCATCCTAGGCCAGTAGTAGTCAACGTTCAATAATGCTAGCGTTCGGTGCATCCCCGAATGCCCCGCCCAACGGCTGTCATGGCACTCCTTTAACAGTAACTTTCGCAAGCCCTCGTGCTGCGGTACATAGAGCTTGTTGCCCTTGGCATACATTAGCCCCCCGCTCACCCAAAACCGCTTGGTTTTGCCTATAGTGGCGTGCTCAAGTATGGATTGTGTGGTTGGGTCGTGTAACATGCCGTCCGGATGCTCGGCAACAGCTCTGTGCCACCTCACTAATGGCGGGTAGTGTAGCCTTCCTGCTCAATGCATCGGCCACTAAATTAACCTGCCCGGCTTATATTCTAGCTCATAATCAAATTTCGCCAAGAAATCCTGCCACCTAGCCTGCTTTGGGCTTAGCTTTTTCTGGCTTTGGAAGTAGGATGTGTCCACATTATCTGTTCGTACCACAAATTTGGCCCGAATAAGTAATGCCACCATGTCCGTAAGCAATGCACCACTGCCGACATCTCTTTCTCTTGAACCGTATACCTCCGTTCAGTATCGTTCAGCTTTAGGCTCTCATGTGCAATCGGATGCCCGACTTGCATCAGTACACCGTCGATGGCAAAGTCGCTTGCGTCTGTGTACACCTCATACGACAGTGTATGGTCTAGCAGTCCCAACACCGGTTGCTCGCATACTGCATGTTTCAGCCGACCAAAGGCGTGCGGGCTCACTGCATTCCTTTGCCACGCTCGACCTTTCTTCAACATGTTGGTGAGTGGTGCGGCAATGCCTGAATACCCCTCAATGAACCGACAATAGTAGTTAACCAACCCGAGAAAGATCTCAGCTCTTTTACCTTAGCGGGCGGTTCCCATTCTTGGATAGCATTCACCTTAGACGGGTCCATCAGATTTTACCATCTCCCACAATGTGCCCTAGGAACGGCACTCATGCAAACCGAAACAACATTTCTCTTTTTTCACATATAGTTCATGCTGTCTAAGTGCCTCAAAAACCAGCCGTAAATGCTCAACATGATCATGCAACGAATGGCTATAGACAACAATATCATTAAGGTAAACAACTACAAATTTGTCGAGAAACGGTTGTAGTACATTGTTCATTAAAGTGCAAATGTTGCTGGCGCATTTGTCAATCCGAACGGCATAACTAAAAACTCATACGCCCCATATCTAGTCACACATGCAGTCTTGGATATGTCCCCTGTAGCTATCCTCACTTGGTAGTACCCGAACTATAAATCCAGCTTTAAAAATCAATGCGCACTACCTAGCTGATCGAACAAGTCGGCTATGAGTGGGATTGGGTATTTATTCTTGACCGTCAGCTTGTTCAAAACCTGGTAGTTGATGCATAACCTCAACGAATTATCGTGTTTCTTCTGAAACAAAATCAGAGCACCAAAATGAGATTTGGATGGCTAATGAACCCGGCGTCAATAAGCTCCCCAAGTTGTTTCCTCAATTCTGCCAACTCGGGAGGCGCCATCCGATACGGTACCCTGGCGGGTGGCTGTGCCCCTGGCACCAGCTCAATGTGATGGTCCACTTCTCGTACGGAAGGCAAGTGGCTCGGCAGCTTTGGAGGCATTACATCCCGAGACTCCTCCAGCACCTCAAGCACTTCTGCCAGTGCCTTAATCACGTTATCAAGGCTATCCTTTAGGCTCAGTATGGCAGCAAACGTCTGCTCACCCTTGCGTACGCCCTTGGCCAACTGCATGAAGACAATGCTTTTGTTGGCCAAGCGCGCCCCGTCTAACCGGCACTACGCACTGCCCCTTTTGATCCAAGATACAAATGCAGTCATTGTGCGGCATGATAACGGCTTGAATCCTGTCCAGGAATTGATCCCCATAGCTACCCAGAGTCGTTTGGATCCGGGTGCCGCCATAGTTTCCAAACATATAGGAGTGTTCAGAAGAGAGATAAGGCTACTAGTGGGTCAAGTATGTCGAAGACACTATCGAGGTAAGGGAAAGCGTGTCGATGAAGGGGGAAGTCTGCTCAGAGACTTAATCCTTAGTTAGACCTAGGCTGTCGAGAGTGGAAGTGACAATGGGCGAGATGCGTGACCGCCTCGATGTGCATGATGAGCACATGGAAGAGCTCCATGCTCGGGATGAGGAGCTCAAAGGGGAGGTCCAGGAAATGATGAGGGAAACTTTTGAGACGGTGACTGAATGAAACGCTCAACTTGAGAGCACGTTGGAAGCCTTGAGGCGTGAGTTGGAGAATTGAGAGCAGAAGTGGATACAGCAAGAGCCGATGGCGGCCAAGAGGCAGTCGCAGCATCCGAACGTCAGGCTAGACGTGCCTAAGCCAAGAGAATTCCGGGCTGGAGGGATGCCAAGGAAATTGACAACTTTCTCTGGGGGCTAGAGTAGTACTTAAAAGCCACTGGATTGTGACGGATGACCGCCGGTAACCACGACATCCATGTATTTTGGAGATACGGCACTACTTTGGTGGAGGCTACGGTGCGATGATAGGCTCGGTGGAGTACCGGTACTCACATGGGCCAATTTTCAAAGTGAGTTATGAAAGCAGTTTTACCCGGAATACGCTATGATGAGGCGAGGGGCAAGCTGCGACGGCTGGTTCAACGTGGGGAAATCCAGGAGTATGTGAAGGAGTTCATTGAATTGGCCTTGCAAGTGGGTGATTAGGTGAGAGGAGAGCTCTCTTCACCTTCATGGATGGCTTGAAATCATAGGCTAACAAGAGTTGCAGAGGCGAGGCGTGCAAGACCTCACTCGGGCCATGGCAGTGGCGGAAAGCTTGGTCGATTACTCACGGGCAGATAAGGATAAAGCCGCACCACCCAAGTTGAAGAATAAAGGCAAGGGTTGGGCAGACAAGGGCAAGCAGTCCAAGGACAGTGGCGATGGCAAGCCACAATGAAGTGGAAAGGTAAATCGGCATCGAAGGGGAAACCTTTCAGAAACAAGGATGACAAATCTAAGAGTTGCTTCTTGTGTGACGGACCGCATTAGGTTCAAGATTTCCCGAAACTCAAAGCTGGTGGCAATTGCCTTGAAGGAGGAGCCACAATCAGATGAGGCAACACCATTAGCCTCAGTGTTGTTGGGAGCAGTGAGCAAGGCGGGTAGTTGAGCCAAGGGGCTCATGTAAGCAGGCGTGATTATTACAAGACAGTCGGTGGAAGCTTTGGTGGACACCGGTACTTCCGATCTCTTCGTGTCGGAGCAGTGCACTGCTAATCTGGGCATTAGGGCCGAAAGTGCAGGTGGCTGGATAAAAACTGTGAACTCCAAGAGAGTGCGTATGAAAGGCATTGCCAAGGGGATTGATGTGCAGCTTGGACAATGGCATGGGGCTGTGGATATCGAGATCTCAATAATAGACCCCAAGGTGCTTTACCAAGTGACACATAAATAAATCCCAAAGGTAAGGAATAATGCAAAGCAAGCACTGTAAGGAGTGGAAAAGATATTGCTGGGGTGAATGAAAAAGCAATTTAATCTGTGAAAGAACATGTTGATGAGGAGGAAGGAATATGTGAAAAAGCAATTGAAGTTGAATAGAAAAAGGATGAAAAAGTTGAAAATCCAAGGACTTTTTTAATCATCCATCCTCCCCTGCCTTTTCCCTAAAGGCACCTAAAGCAAAAGCTTGAAAAGCAATTTCAGAAGTTCATCAATGTCTTCAAGAAATTACAAATAAATATTCCTTTTGTTGAAGCTTTTGAATAAATGCCAAGCTATGTCATGTTCTTTAAGGGCATCCTTTCCAAAATGAGAAAACTTGGTGAGTTTGAAATTGTTTCCTTTATAGAGGAATGTAGCGCAATTCTCCAAAATAAACTGCCACTAAAACTCAAAGATCTAGGTAGTTTCACAATCCCTTGCACTATTGACAATTTATTTTCTACAAAAGCTTTCAATGTTTAGGTACAAATATAAATTTAACGCCTTTGCCAATTTTTGAGAAACTTGGTTTGTGGGAATGCAAACCCATTTCTGTTACTTTGTAACTGGCTGATCGCTCTAATGTCCACCCAAGGGGAATTATTAAAGATGTTTTTGCTAAGGTAGATAAATTTATTTTTCCAGTTAATTTTATAATTCTTGACATGAAAAAAGATAAGAAAATTTCAATTATCCTTAAAAGGCCATTCTTGGAAACCATTAGATCTTTGATTGATGCCAAAAAAGGTGAGCTCACTTTGGGAGTTCAAGACCAACAAGTGACATTTAATATTTTCAAATCTTTAAAATTGCTTATGACATCTAAAGATTGTTTTTCTGTGAGTGTGCTAAGTAGTTTTACAAAAGATATTTTTTTAGAAGAATATCCTAATGATCCTCTTAAAGAATGTTTAGTTGCTAATTTTGATAGGGATGAGGATGGATTTATTGAATATTCAAATTTGTAAAATGCTCACTCTAGACTTAGAACTAATCATCAATTTGAGTTTTTTGATGTTTCAACTTCTTTGATGCTTGCTTCAAAACCCTTTATCAAAAAACCACCTACCTTGGAACTCAAACCTTTGCCGACATATTGAGGTATCTTTTCTTGGAAAATCCTTTACTTTTTCAATTATTATTTCTACTTCTCTTACTAACATGCAAAAGGACAAGTTATTGAGGACACTTAGAGAATTCAAGAAAGTAATAGGGTGGACCATAGCTGATATTAAGGGCATTAGCCCTTTTATATGCATGCATAAAACTCTCCCTGAGAAAAATCACAAAACCATAATTGAATAGCAAAAAAGATTGAATCCCATCATGAAAGCAATGGTCAAGAAAGAAATCATCAAGTGGTTAGATGCCAGAATAATTTATCTTATTTCTAATAGCTCATGGGTAAGTCTAGTCCAATGTGTTCTTAAGAAAGAGGGGACGACTATGGTCGCCCATGACAATAATGAGTTCATTCCAACAAGAACTGTGACTGGATGGAGAGTTTGCATGGATTACTGCAAGCTCAACAAAGCCACAGGGAAATATTACTTTCCTCTCCCATTCATTAATCAAATGTTGGATCGACTGGCAAGAAAAAATATTATTGTTTTCTAGATGGTTATTCTAGTTATAACCAAATTGTTATTGCCTTTAAAGCTCAAGGAAAGACTACCTTTACATGTCCTTATGGCACTTTTGCTTTTTGAAGAATGCCATTGGCTTATGTAATGCTCCTGCCACCTTTTAGATATGCATGATGGCCATATTCACAGACATGGTGGAGCAATGCTTAGAGGTATTTATAGATGATTTTTAGGTCTTTAAAAATAATTTTGATGATTGTTTTATAAATCTTGCTAGGGTACTCAAAAGATGTGAAGAAACAAATTTGGTGCTCAATTGGGACAAATGTCACTTCATGGTGCAAGAAGGTTTTGTTCTTAGGCACAAGATCTCTAGTAGTGGCATTAATGTAGACAAAGCATAGATTGAAACAATTGAAAAGCTACCCCTTCCAATAAATGTCAAAGGTATTAGAAGTTTTCTTGTTCATGCTAGTTTTTATTGTAGATTTATCAAAGATTTTTCAAAAATTTTCAAACCATTTTGCAATTGATTAGAAAAAGATGTGCCATTTAAATTTGATAGTGATTGTCTTGTTGCTTTTGATGAATTGAAGAAAAGATTAATTTATGCACTTATCATAATTATCACTAATTGGACTCTCCCCTATGAACTAATGTGTGATGCAAATGATTATGTGGTGGGAGCTGTTTTGGGATAAAGGAAGGATAAAATCTTTCATTCCATCCATTATGCTGGCAAGGCTTTGAATCAGGCCCAGAAAAATCATACCTTAATAGAAAAAGAGCTTTTCACGGTAGTTTTCGCTTTTGACAAGTTTTGCTTTTATTTAGTTAGGAAAAAGGTGACAGTGTATACTAATCATTCAGCTATCAAATATTTGATCGCCAAGAAGGATGATAAGCCCAGTTGATAAGGTGAATTCTTTGCTACAAGAATTTGATCTTGAGATTTGTCATAGAAAAGGAATAGAAAATCAAATGGCAAACGACCTCATAAGATTGGAGATTAAAGCTCAAAGTAGGGATTTAATCTTAATCAAGGAGGCTTTCCTTGATGAACAAATCCTTCGAGTTGGTAAGAAATCGATTCTTTGGTATGTTGACTTTATGAATTATCTAATAAGCAATATTATTCCTGTAGATTAAAATTTCTATCAGAAAAAGAAATTTTTACGTAATGTTAAATTTTATTTTTGGGATGATCTTTTCTTGTTTAAGTAGTGTAAAGACCAGATTTTTAGAAAATATGTCCTATAGGAAGAAATTCAAAGTGTGCTTCACCATTGCCATTCTTCAGATTATGGAGGACATTTTAGAAGAATGAAAACTGCTGCTAAAGTCCTCCAATTAGATTTGTATTGGCCTATATTATTTAAAGATTCTCACAATTTTGTTTTGCATTTTGACAGGTGCAAAAGAGCTAATAATTTCTCAAGGCGACATGAGATGCCATTCAACAACATCCTTAAGATAGAAATTTTTAATGTGTGGGGTATTGACTTCATTAGTCCGTTCATATTGTAACAACCTCTTCCCTTGATTGTTACCAGCATTCGAGACTTGCGAGTGAACCTACCAAATCCTGAACAAGACTTAGTTAAGCTTCCTAACAATTTAAACTCAACTTACAATTTTAATGCTATAGTTCACTTAAACCAAATGATCACAATATTCAAAATGTAGCATCTAGATACTAATAACCAGGTTAATAACTCCACAACATATTCAACATAATAAGTGGTAATCATTACACAACCT
>NW_018397280.1:1664765-1665457 GCF_002168275.2 Theobroma umbraticum
ATCACGTACGAAATATTTTATTCCAAAGTATTCCCTTCAGCCATTACCGTTCTATGGCACTTAGATTTTCATCAATTGACCCTTTGTCTTATCAATTGGATCTTATTGATTCCTATTCAAGAATACGAGGTGTTAAACATATCTTCATACAACAATAAATATATCTTGCTTTCTGTAAATTATGTCTCCAAGTGGGTTGAAGCAGTAGCCTTTCCTCGTAATGATGCCAAGGTGGTGATGAATTTCATCAAGAAGAGCATTTTCACTCGATTTGGCATTCCAAGGGTAGTTTTTATGATGAGGGGAGTCACTTTTGTAGCAAATATTTTGATGCACTTAAGGCAAAATATGGAGTTAAACACAAAGATTGCAATCGCATAGCATCCTTAAACTAGTAGCCAAATAGAAGTGTTCAATAGAGAAATGAAGAGGATTTTGGAGAAAACAATTTGTCCCACAAGAAATGATTGGGCAAGAAGATTGGAAGATGCATTGTGGGCATATCGAAATGCTTACATGCTTATAAGATCCTAATTGGCATGTCTCCATGCAAGTTAGTCTTTGGCAAAGCTTGTCACCTACCAATGGAACTTGAGAATAATGTTTATTAGGCTAAGAAGAAATTAAACTTTGATTTAGAAGTAGTGGGTGATAAAAGGTTGTTGCAATTAAATGAACTTGGTGAATTTCAC
>NW_018397280.1:1665467-1665732 GCF_002168275.2 Theobroma umbraticum
ATGAGAATGCCAAACTCTATAAAGAGAAAACAAAGTAATGGCATGATAAAAAGATAATGGAACAAAGCTTTGAGCCAGGCCAATCGGTGTTGCTTTATAATTCTCACTTGAAATTATTTCTTGGGAAACTTAAATCAAAGTGGTTTGGCCCTTTCATTGTCACCAAGGTATTTCCACATGGAGCAATCAAAGTTAGAAGGACAAATGATCAGACATTCAAAGTTAGTAAATAAAGATTGAAGCATTATTGGGGAGGCGAAATTAA
>NW_018397280.1:1665742-1665852 GCF_002168275.2 Theobroma umbraticum
TCCTTACTGCACTTGCTTGACATAGTCTAAAGTAAAAATTAGTCTAGCCGAGGACTCTAATGAAGTGTTTCTTAAGAGACAACCCAACCTTCTAAACTTCACTCACTTCA
>NW_018397280.1:1665862-1666213 GCF_002168275.2 Theobroma umbraticum
TCTTTAATTTTATTTACAACTTATTTTTTTTGCTTATCGTTTGATTTTTTCTATTCTAATCAATTTATGTTTCATTTTGTATGTTTTTGGACTGAAAAAAAAAGCAAAACAAAAAAAGTAAAAAAAATTAAATTTAAATTAAAAAAATTGAGAGTTAAGGCCTTGAAAGTAAACAAATTAAACGCTCAAACAAAACGTTTAAGAGCCACGACTTTGGTTGATAAGACAAAATTAGAGAGGAACAAAAAGGATGAGTGTCGCGATCCTCAAAGTGAAAGTCATGGCACTGGAAGAACAACAATAAATAGAAGGGAAACAAAAGCTTTGAGTGTCGCGGCATTGAAACCCAAT
>NW_018397280.1:1666223-1668100 GCF_002168275.2 Theobroma umbraticum
CAGGTGGTAATTGGTTGAGAGTCACAGCCTTCAAAGCAAGGGTTGTGGTACTGGAACGGGCCTAACATGATTTTTTATTTAAAAACTTCTTTTTCTCCCTTCTTCCCCTATTCTTCAACCAACCCTCTCTCCCTCTATCTTTCTCATTCAAAAAATTTTCTTCCCTCTCACTACAAACCTTGTCTCTTGGGTCCTCAAAGTTTGCTATTTCATTCATTATTCCTCTTACACTCCACATATTTTCTCAAGTAAGGATTTTTGTTTCACTCTTCCTTAGTTTTTGGGTGTTTTTGAGATTTTTCTTTACTTTTGCTAATAATACCCAATAATAATTTTTCTTTCATGGATTCTCAGCATATGTGAATAATTTTTATTTGATTAATGATGGGCTTATCATTGTTCTTCTTGATTACGGTTTGAGTTAATAAAATTTGGAGTATTTTGAATTTTTGGTGTTGTTGATAATAGTTATTTTTGTTTGAATAAATAGGCCTTTATTTGACGAATACTGCATATGTGAAATTTGAGTGGATCAAGAGTATGTGTTGCAATTGGTATGGGAATTCTTACTGTTGCTGATATGGGGTAGTGGATATTTTAGAAGACTATGCCTATTTATATATTGTGTAATTAAAAAAAAGATAAAAAACGTGTTTAGTAGATGATGAATAGGTAAACCCCATTGCACTTTTCGTTAGGTAAATGGAATTCAGTGTCTGCTGATAAAATGATTGAAATTCTTGAGTATTTTAGATAAGTGCAATTTTGTGAAGGTTCATAGAATCTTATTTACTTACTGTTGATTGTTATGAGGAATGGATAAAATTCCTATAGATTATGGTGTGAGATTGCCAATTTTTAAGATGTTGCTATGGGATTGTTGAGTTGGGTTTGTTGAAATTGGAAAGCAATTAATTAAATTAGTGCATTTGGAATTTTAATATTTTCATGGCTGTTTGCACGTCACATGGATTGCACATTGGCACTTTAAATTTGTTTTGATGCTTGAATTTCTTTTGCAAGAATGACACTAAAGTGATCCAAACCAAGCTTAAATGACGTTTTTGATCGATCAAAGTTTGTCTCAGCTGATGCATCTGCGAGATATCAAATGTCATTAATCAACAAAGTGCCTATTCTTGAATGAGGGCTAAATATCCCTATCATCCATTATGAGGAGATTCATTAGATGAATTAAGAATGACCTTAGCAGCTATTTTGTGACTAACTTGAAATTGCAGTTGTGCCGGTGGTAAGGGAGTTTTACACCAATATGTTTGAACATGTTGATGGTGTTGCTTTCATATGTGGCAAACAAGATCCTTTTCACAATCAATCCATTAATGCACTTTTTGGAACTCTAAATATTGAGAATGATGAATTAAGGCAATACTTAGGCGATTAGTAGGATTTTGATGAGATCGTATCCACACTTCATATTGAAGGAGCCCAATGGAAAATGTTGCATGGAGAACTTGTTTTCTTTAAATGAAATGCCATAAAGAAAGAGTTGAAAGTTTGGTTCCATTTATGGTGGCGAGATTGCTTCCATTGACTAACATTAGTGATATGACATGGGATTGTGTAGTTCTTATTTACTCCATTAGGATGCATAAATCCATTGACATCAGTTATGTTATCTTTTTTGCCATATTACATATGGGTCGAACTAAACGAGATGGCATAGGATTTCTTTCTTTGATAACTATATTGTGTGTGAAAGCTGGTGTGTGATGGAGTGTTAAGGAGGAGCTGCAACAACCAAAATACCAATCATAATGGGCATTTTGAAGCGATTGAAGGAGTTTGCACTGTTAGCTGATAGTTCTTTGCAAGCTGCTCCACCACCTCCATAGCAAGCTCCCATGTGTAGTGTT
>NW_018397280.1:1668200-1669205 GCF_002168275.2 Theobroma umbraticum
AAAAATCAAGAAAATAAAAATGAGAAAAGGTATAGAAAATGAATGTGACGGGTGGAAAGGTTACTAAGGCTTTTTTCCTTCTACTTTTACCACATAAAAGAAAAGAAAACATGCCAAAAAGTCATGAAGCTTTGGGCAATCCGCCCATAGAGAAAGTAAAGAGAAAGTGGAAGGAAAATAAGGTAAAAAGCAAGTAACCTTGGGCAATCCACCCTTGTGAGAACAAATGGGGAACCCAAAGGCATTTTCATGGCTTTTGCCTTGAGGAGTCCACACATAACAAAGTGGGAAGAGAAAAGATGAAAGAAAGAAAGGAAAAAAGGAGGACGAAGAAAAAGGAAAAGAAAGGACCGGTTTAGTGAACCCAAGACAAAGAAGGTAAAGAGATTTTCATTTTTCTTGAAATGCATGCTTGGTAAATCAATTTTAATGTGTGATTTTGTTTGTGGTAGCAAGAATTTACAAGGATTAAAGGGACCTGAGGCATGCATGTAGGTAGATCTTGGAATGCATGGTGATTTTGGAGTTAAATAAGCAATGGGTAAGTGTTTTAGTCTTGAAATTTTAAGTAAAAAGGAAAAATGTGATGTATATTGATTGACTATGTTTGTGGTAGCAAAGGTGACCTTAGATGTGAGAAGTTGTGAATCATATTTGGAAATTCAAGCTTAAACCGAGAGGTAAGCATACAAAGTAACTATATTGTGTTGCATAAACTTAGTTGATTAAGGTGTATGGATTGTGTGATAAATGCTTGTGAGTAACATGATAAAAAAACTATGAGATTTGGTTAAGGATTATTGGTTTATATACTGTCATTTATGTGTGTAATTACATGTATTGGGTTTGAATGGTTGCTAGAGAGAAAATAAGAAAGTAAAGTTAGCTAGATATGCACTCAAATCAATAGTGACGTAGTGTCCCGCTATTTTGAGGTGAGTAAGGGGTGTATATTTTAAAATCTCCTTAATTATATATATAAATACGTGTTGATTTATTTTAAAT
>NW_018397280.1:1669305-1676878 GCF_002168275.2 Theobroma umbraticum
TAAAAAGTATAGGAAAGCTAAGAATTATAGAATTTGTTTGATTCTCTCTCGAGGTGAAATCTTAGATACCATTTAGGATAGAAAGAGATTTAGGCCATCTTTGGATCGTTTAAGCCTTTTTAAGCTACCTTGTTATATAATTATCCTTAGTCACTCATTTAGAGCCTAATTTACCTTTTCTTTGTATACGTACAATTATAGTAGCCTTAGCCATTTTATTTTTAACAGTTTGAACCTTTCACTTTTAAATATTTTGATCTTTCTAGGAAGCATATTGAGCTTAAAGATAAAATGAGGGAGAAAAGTGAAAGAGAAAAGGGTGATGGGGGCTTGAAATTTACCACTTGTTCACAGTTGCCAAAAATAAGTTTGGGGGTGTATTTAAAAAAAAAAAAGAAATAGTGTGTTGTACAAAGGAAATTTTACTTTAAGTTTGAGGGTGCTATAAACATTTATTGAGCTTTTTATAGGTCCTAGATTAATTAAGTGTTTAGGGTGAATTTGAGCCTAAAAATATCCTTTATTATACCTTGACCTTAGCCTTATATTATAAGCTTAATAAAGACCTATTGATCCTTGAATAAGTGTTACTCTACATTAGTGGAAAGAGAGACTAAAGACAAACTTATGGGATTCTAGTACTAATCTATGCTTAAATTTGGCATAAACTAATTTGAATTGCATGATATTCTTTGTAAGAGATTATTCACTCAAACATAAGAAGTCCATTCGAAGATAGTTTTCACTTGAATTGATGCTTGACTTTAAGGATTAGTTGTATGCTACCTTAAGCTAAAATTGAAGATAATTTCTGAAGGAAAAATTAAAAAATCATGATTTGGTACTTCTATCTCTCGCAAAAATTTCTTTTATATTTCATTTTCTTTTGCTAGAGGACTAGCAAAATTTTAAGTTTAGAAGTGTGATAATCCTATTTTGTAGAATTATTTTAGTCTGATTTTGTTATTAAATATTAGCTAAGTCCTTATTTTTTAATTATAATTTAGTTATTTTTAGTTGTTTTTATAATTAGTTTAATTTTAGTGAGTTATTTTAATTTTATGTTTATTTATTTTAAATTGACCATTATTTATTAGTTTTTATGATTTTGTAGGGTTTAAGGAAATTGGGCTTAATTTTGGAAAGCAAGGCTTTCGAAGGACTTAGAATTCTACTTGCATATTCTTCGGTATTTTGCTCGTAACTTTGGCTACAGAATTCCAAATGATGCAATTCTTGTGCCATTGGAAAGATAAGAGACAGAGCTACAACTTTCATGAGATCACTTTGCCCAGTTCTACATCAAAGATAGAGAAAATTGCCTTGATAGATGACAAGGTGTAATTCTACAAGAATGGAAATTTTGAAAAATGATATTTGATATTTGGGCCTCATTACACCTTTAAGCCTAATTAGAATTAATGGGCTACCTTAGGGGATTTTAGGTTAAGATTGTTAGTATAAATAGGAAATTTTTAAGAGACATTAGGTTAGATAACTTTTGAAGATTCAAAAAGCTGAAAGTTAAGGCAGAAAATCGGAAAACAAGGCTGCAATTAATCGATTTGTTTTCTTTTTCAGCTTTTGTATTATTGTTACTCTTAATGGTTGAAATTTAAAAAATGTAATTTGTCTGTATAATTATGCATAACTAAATTTCTTTTTTGTGGATTGCAATTGGACTTACATATAATCAAAATTTTTAATTTCTTTCTTGGTTATCTTTAATGGGATATGAATTGTTTATTCCAATTTGTTCTTAATGCTTTCAATTGCTTGATCACCAGTTAAATTGATTTAGGAACCTAAACAAACTTGGGAAAAGGAGTTTAATGTAGACTAAAATTGAGATAACATATGATCATATCAATTGTTTTGCATATAGGATACGAATATACCTATAAGCCATATGTAGCCAGATTAGAGCTTGAACTTAATGAGTCTATTTTAATTTCAATTCACATAGGGATATAGTGTTTTAAATAAAATAGAGATTTTTATAAGACGGGTTAGGAGACTCTTATAAATAATTGATGACTCTAGGTTAGCAATTCAATCCATTTGAAATAAGTTAAGGAAGAGAGGTAATAATTAGACAAAGTGTGAGGGAGATTGTAATCCTAGGCCTATTTGGTTTGATTTTTGTCTAAGTTAGTATTAATTAATTTTGGTTGTTTAGATAAGTTTAAATTGTTTTAACTTTAGTGCTTAGTAAAATTTTAGATTAATTCTTTGCGGGATCGATACTCTACTTATCGTTATATTATCTTTCCAATACATATTCTTGCTTAGGTAGAAATTTAACTAAGACATCTCCCAAAATATTTAAATTTCCAATAAAAGCGGTAGCTTATCCTAAATTAAAGGATTGTCTTAAAGGCATTCTTGGTAGCCTGTTAACACTAATTCTACAAACCCATCTCTATGTTGAGCTATATGGTTTATTTCTGTATTTTGGATAGGAATGGGAGCCCTGACTCTTTCATGTTTCCATCTATTTAGGAGTTGGACTTCATGCCAATGTATGGTCCTTGGTATGGTAGTATGAAACCTAGACATATCTATTTGAATTAAGAGAGTTTCTCCCATTGGGTTATGGATTAAAGCCTTGGTATTAATTACAGAGTACATGACTTTATAATATAATCTATAAACTAAGATCAGTGGTTCAAACGCTGGCATTATTTTGTAATTGTGCGTTTGGATTGTAACTACCGCTCTCCAATTACTATCGGGATTCGAGAATTTCGAAAAAACCCGTCAAGTCCCAAACAAGCCTTATTAGAAACTCTTATTAATTCACTATACTCGTTCCACCATTTCATGTAATTGCTTTGAATCAAATAGTCCTTTGTGATATGATTTAGAATAAGAGTAATAATAAATTGACTTAACTTTTACTTACCATAAACATAAGAATACATTAAAGTCTATAATATTCAATTGCACATTTACATTGACATTTACAATTAACTTATGCTATAATCAACTTGACCTCTAGCAGCAAAACGACTCGGAAGAAGGTGCTAAGTTATGCCTTTACCTATCCTTCGTAGACAATAAATGCTGATAAAGGGATGCTAGGTCGATCACTATCTGTAAAAGGGGAAATAAAGGGATGAGTCTCACATACTCAGCTATCATCAGTTCCGTGAGCAGGATGTAGATGGGAAACAAGCATAAAGCAGATAAATTTGAATGATAAAATCGAAATACGAATAATAATCTTAGAAAAAAAATCAAATTACAAGTAGAATGTTTGTGCCTTCTAAAAATGATGTTGTAAAATCATAATGCAATATTTCACTTAGCAAAACGGTGCCGAAAACAAGTATAGCAAAACATAGTTCAAACATCGAAAACATCATTTGCCATCAAACTATGAATAAATGTATAAAAGTATGCACGTTCCCAAAATCTATGGCATGTAAAGAAATCAACGTGTACAGCCACATAAACCAACTCATGATCATCAAGTAAGCACTGAAAGCTTTTATTCAAACAAGGGAAGCTGTAGAGAAATCTTAATTCTCCACCATGCAAAAGAGTACACATTGAAAAACTCACAAGGCTCTCAAGTAGGTAAGCATCGTAATCACTCGTGGACCCACTTTCATGTAATAACATCTGAGAGCTCCGCTCTACTAGATTCCCACAGCCATGGAAGTTTCCATGATGTTGGTCGACATTGGAGAAAACAAGCGGTTGCAACCACGTATCACAACTTATGGCCTAGCTAGAGATAATAACCCGTGGCCTTGTCATATACAATCGAAGACTATGGCCCCAGCCACGTCTAACAGCCTGTCGGTGACCCAAAGGTTCTTGAGCTAGAGCTCACTTGCGGACAAGGGTCATACTATCTCGATGTGACATTCGACCTACTCTCGACACTCTCTATTTGTCAAAATTGTTTCAAAATCAAATCAAGTTTTTTGAGACTTTTCCTTTAAATCATTTGAAATCAAGGTTCAATAGTGTAAACACTTTGTATAAAGACCGGAATAAAATAGGTACTCAAAACTTGCATTTTAAATCATTTAACAAATGCATTTAGTTATGCATATCACACAGAAATACAAGGCACGGATTTTGATGCAAACATCGTAAAAAAGCTTGTTTCCTGGTTTCTAAAACACTTTACATATATAGCTTATCTATAGATATATCCCAAGCAACTTTCAAAACAACTTGCATCCACAATTTCATATGGTTTCTACCAGCTGATGCTTTCCACAACAACAATGTATAAATCTTTCACAAATAGTATCTAAAACTACCTATCATTTTCTAGTAGCTCATGCTTAGCACAAATGCATTTAAAGAATACTATCAATGTTTTCTATACGTATATCTTTATATAATCCTGGAAATTTTAAAATAGGCACCCCTACTCACCTTACAATAGCAGGATATTACTTCGCCACTGATGTTTCCTCGAATACTCACTTTGTGCTTGCAACAATAACCCTTGCTTTGTCAACTTCTTAACATCATTTCAATTCAATACCATCAATAAACTTTACTGAAAATATATTCTACACTTGCTATTCACACTTAATTCTAGATTCTCATCTTTCATTTCATTTCATTTCACCATTTCATTCATTTTTTTAAGAGAAAACCATTTACACTTAATCCTTAGTGTAAACTTTGATTTAAATAATCCCGGCAATTTGTTTATGATGTCAACGCCCACATCAATCTTTTCTAATGACATTTATCATGTTCAACCTATTGTTTTCATACCATTAATCATGCATATGGTAGCAACTATAAATCTAATTTCACCAAGCATCCTTTAAGCTTATATGCACCACCATTTACATTTGTGTGCTGCTACTAAGCACAACATCAATGTTCATTCACGCACACCACATTCTTAACCTTTTAAGCCTTTCACAACAACACTTGTCCACCCATTTTATTTTTCAAGCTTTCAAATAACATAATTGCTTTCTAACCGTACCCAAGGCATCACATAAACACTACACATTGCATGCCTTACCTTTGTGGTGGATTTGATCTTGCATGCAACCTCAATGTTCTTTTAATGCTCTTCTCACCAAGCTACCAACATTTCACACAAGTATTTTCTTACAATATTCAACCAACCATAGGCCTTAAATTATAGTATTATGTTTACCATTTCTTTTTCATTTTGAATCCAATATGCACTCACGGGTTTGATGGCTTGCATGTCACCCAGTCTTCTCTAATCAAGTCAATATTTGTTGCCATAAGACATTTCTCTTAGTCACCAACTCATTTTCAAAGATTACTCAAGCTAAAACCAAAATTCTTACCTTATCTCTCTTGTATCTTGAAATTGAGCTCTACACCTCTATCAACACTCCACGGCTTCTCTCTTGAGTATTAAAGACTCCTTAGGTGATGAAATAGCACAAATCTACAAGATGAGGGAGGAAACCCCACGGTTCCTTTTGGTTTTGCGTAAAACTGAGCCTTTTCTTCATTTCTCTCTTTTCTTTCTTCTTTTTCTTCACCTCAGGTGGAACCTGTCAAGCTTTCTTTCCTTTCTTTTTTTCTCTAAATGGCCAGTCTTCAAGTCTCACCAAAGTCCTCTTCACTTTTCTATTTCACTATTGCAATTTAGTATTTATATGGCAGCCCATTGGAACTAATCACATTTCATGCACAAATTTTCTTTTGTATTCGTTTGGCCACCTTTTGAAACCAACCACAACACATGCACCAATTTTCCTTTGTTTTCATTTAACCACTTTGCCAACCAATGAGTCTTCATGCACTAATTCCCCACTTTGTTCATTGGCCCATTTTCTATCCTTACTACACTTCTCCACCCTCCACCTTCACTCTGCCATTCTTCCTTTCTTTATTCTTTATTCCATGCACCACTTTATTCCTCCAATCATATTTCTTGCACAAGCTTCACTTTTGTAACGACTTCTCCCCTAGATCGTTATCGGTGTCCTAGACTTGCGAGTAAACCTGTCAAACCCTAAACAAGCCTTGGTTAAACTTTCAGACAATTTAAACTCAATTCACAATTTTAACGACATAGCTCATTTATACCAAGTAAACACAATAGTTAAATCACGACAATTAGATGCCAAAAATTAAGTTTGATAACTCCACAACATGTTCAATGTAATATGCGGTAATCATTACACAACCTCAAGTTTTGACAAATACATTTTCACAAACTATCGCTCATCATAAGCTTGACTATCCGACACAACATGACCTTTAGGTAGTGGAGCGACTCGGAGTGGGCGTCTAAGAGATGCCATTACCTACATTGCAGCAAGTTTCAATGCGTTGAGCAATGCACTTGAGCTAATCACTTATTTGCAAAAGGAAATAAGGGGGTGAGTCTCATGGACTCAGTGATCATCAATCTCGTGAGTTGGGCATAGATGGGAAACATGCTAAAGGTAGAAGATTTGAATATTAAAAATATAAGAATATATAAAAGCAATATAACTCAAAGGGGAGGTTTGTACCTTATATGTAAAACCAGTAAGTTAATGCAAGTAGGCATTTAAATCAAATATCGGACCATTTGATGTAATATTTCTACCATCAAAATCATTTGAAATACTGGATTAAAGCAATTAATATCGTTGCACGAGCTCCCATGGAATCCACCATTAACAAAGTTTACAAGAAAATCCATAAATCACCTCGTTCACGAGGAATTAAAATCCAACGTCATCATATAAATAAGGGAGCTACGGAAAAACAATTATTTCTCACCATGTAAAAAACTGCGTGCGTGAAAACCCAAAGAGATATCACTATCGAGTAGGAATAGAATAATAAAGCTCGTGGGCACGCTTCCATGTAAAAACATCTGAGAGCTCAACTCCACCGGATCCCTACAGCCATGGCAGTCTCAACAATGTTGGCTAACATCAGAGAAATCAGGCGATCGTAATCGCATATATCACTAGTGGCTTAGCCACAAAACAATCATAGACCATGGCCCCAACCATGTCTAACAGCCCATTGGCAATCCAAAGGTTCTCTAGTTAGAGCTCACTTATACACAAGGATCACACTTAACCGAAATGACAACTGGCCTACTCTCGAATCTCCCGATTTAATAAAACCATATAAAAGTCAAATCGGGTTTTCAAAAGATCATTTCAAATCATTTTTAAAATACCGATTATGGTAGTGTACTAAAACCTTTTTTGTATCACTTTGCAATTTAAAACCTTTTTGCATAAAGGTTAGACATCAAATCAGCATGGTGAGTATGAAATCATTCATGAATGCACATCACACAATCAATAAGGTACATTTTTGACATAAATTATATTGCAAACCTTGTTTCCCGATTTGAAAACCCTTTACGTATTTAACTTGTATATATATATATATATATATTCAAAACACATTTCAAATGCTTGGGCATTCACAAACTCCTAAAATATCTACCAGCTCATGCTTTCCTTAAACTTGCATTTAAAATAAATCATTTCATATCTATAAACAAATATATACATAATTATGGAATTATTTTTAAATGGACACCCCCTACTTACCTCACAATAGCGGGACACTATGTCGCTATTGACTTAAG
>NW_018397280.1:1676978-1683086 GCF_002168275.2 Theobroma umbraticum
AAGTAATTAAATCACAAACTTATGGATAAAGAACTACCTCAATGTTATTATGAAAAACAAAATGTCATACATGATTATCTCAAAATTACAATTCCCATACAACAACAGATTGGCTTGTAGGGCTTATACTGACACTAGTGGGAATAAGCTCATTATTTTAATTAGAGACTATAGTCGTGCCTCTTTTCTTAGGGACACATTGAACTAGACTTATCCATGAACTATTAGAATAAGATAGATAATACCTATATTTAGCCACTTGATCATTTCTTTCTTCACTACCTCTTTCATGATTGAATTTAGCCTTTGTTTATGCTCAATGGTTGCTTTGTGATTTTCTTCCAAAAGAATTTTGGGCACGCAAATTGATACCCTAATTCCTTTAATGTCTACAATGGTCCACCCAATTGCATTGTAGTAGTCTCTTAAAACTCGAAGGGGTTTATTTTCCTATTCAATAAAAGAAATAATTACTAGTAGTATGGAAGAATTTCCCAGAAAAGCATACCTTAGATGATTAGCTAATGGTTTGAGCTCAAGTGAATAAGGTTCTTCAATGGAAAGCTTGATTGGTAAAGTTGTAATTGATAATTCCAAAGACTCAAATTGGGATTTTGGGAGACGTGATGGGGCATTAAGATGGTTAGAAAATTCAAGAACTTTGTCATCAATAATATCTCATGAAGAATTCAAAGAAGTTTCTAGTGGATCATAATGAGTTTCAATAACCACTTTATTTGTTATGTCATACACCACATTAATTGAGAAACATTCATCATGTTCATTGAAAAATTTTAAAGCCCTAAAAATACAAAATGGTACTTGTTGATCTTCAACTGTTAAAGTAAGCTCACTTTTTTTCACACCAATTAAAGCTCTAGTAGTTCTTAAGGACAGTCTCCCAAGAATGATCGGTATTTCATGATTTTCTTCCATATCAAGAATAATAAATCAACTAGAAAAATAAATTTAACAACTTTTATTAAAACATCTTCTACAATACCATAACGATAGGTGATGGATTGATCAGCAAGTTGTTAAGTCACAGAAGTTGGCTTATTCTCTTCCAAACCCAATTATTTTATAAATGGACAATGGGATCAAATTTATACTTGCACCCAAATTGCATAAAGCTTTAGTAATACAAAGAGCACCTATAGTGCAAAGAATAGTAAAACGACCTAGATCTTTAAACTTTGGTGGAGGTTTATTCTAAATGATGGAACTACACTCTTCAATAAGTACAACAGTTTCAAACTCATGCAATTTTTTCTTTTTAGATAGGATGCCTTTCAACAATTTAACATATCTTGGTATTTGTTCCAAAGCTTCAGCAAAAAGGAATATTAATATGTAATTTTTTAAACACATCAATAAATCTTTGGAATTGTTGGTCAAGTTTTTCTTTCTGAAATCTTTGAAGAAAAGGTGGTGAAGATGTAGGAGTAGTTTTTAATTATGATTTTGTCTCCTGAATTTTCAATAGATTTTGGAACCATAATTTCTTTTTCAGCATCTTTTTCAATTTCTTTCTCATTAGATTGAATTGAAATTTCAAAATTTAAATCTTACTACTTACCTCTTTTCCATTGTGAAGATGGATTGCCTTACAATGTTCCTTACATTCTCTTCTTGGGTTGAGTTTAGTATCAGTTGGTAAGGTACCACAAGGTCTAGTATTTAAAGCACTAGCAAGTTAGCCCATTTGTGTCTCAAGATTTCTAATTAAAGCTGCTTGATTTTGAATGGAGGCATCAATCCTTGTCATAAATGCATTAGTCTTTGTTATGAAGGTATCAATCTTTGTCTTGAACTACATAAACATATCCTCCATTGAAGGCTTTTTCCTTAGCATGGGGGCTCTAGATGAAAATCCAAGAGGAAAGTTTGACTTAGATGATGATGAAGACCCTTGGTTATTCCATGAGAAATTTAGATGATTCTTCCAACCAGGATTATAAGTGCTGGAATAGGGATTGTTCTGTTGCCTATTTCCAACAAATTGACAAGACTTAAAATAGATGGGACAATTGTCATTAGAATGTCCTTCTCTTCAAAATTCACGCATTATAAAAGAGTTCTGAACATCATTAACACTCAGTTTATCTATTTTGCTTGCGAAAGAGATAATTGGGTAGAAACAGCATTTATCATATCTAATTCATGAATTCCAGCAATTTTTCTTAGACCCAATCTTTCAAATGCCCATTGATAATTATTGGAAGCTATCTCTTCAAACAAGTCATAAGCCTCATCAATGGATTTACTCATGAGTGCACCTCCAACGGCAACATCAATGGTAGTTCTAAAAGGTCCCAACAAACCATTATAACAAGTCTGAACTTGTAGCCACTTCATGGTGAGGACACCTTCTTATCAAATCCTTATACTTCTCCCAATCTTCATATAATGACTTAGAATCAAATTGATGAAAGAAGTGATACATTCCACACCTTTGTTGACTTAGTAGGTCGGAAGAATTTTGCTAAGAATTTTTAAGCCAAATCATCCCAAGTATTAATGAAATCAGCAAGAAGCAAATTTAACCAACTCTTCACTTTATCTCTCAATGAAAAAAGGAAAGCCTTCATCTTATGACATCATCAGTAACACCATTAGCCTTGAATGTATTGTAAATTTCTTAAAAATTTACAATATGAGCATCCAGATCATCCTTAGGCAAACCCTCAAATTGAACAACAGTATGAATCATCTGAATGATTAATGACTTAATTTCAAAGTTGTTGGCTTGAATAGTTAGTCTTTGGATACTAGAGTGGAGATTTTGTGCTCGTGGGGTAGCATAATCCCTTAAAGACTTAGTCTTTTCCTCTTGTTGATCAGCCATGGTTTTACTTGGAGTAGAAATTTTTTTCTTTTTCCTCTAAAGTCTTTGAAAAGTCTTTTCGATTTTTGGATCAAAAGGAACAATTTTCAAATTTTAGACTCTTCGCACACAACGACCAAAAGTACTTGAAAAATTAAAGAAAAGAAAAGTGTTGATTAAAATTAAGAATGCTTGGTATTAATATTAACAAGAAAGAACTAAAAATTAACTCCTTGACAACGGTGTCAAAAACTTGTTCAATTTTCTATCGACACAAATATACGTATTGTAAAGATAATATAATAATGAATATAGTGTCAATCCCATAGGGAATTGAACTAATTCTTACTGTTAATTACTAAAATTGCACACCCTAATTTTATCCAAACATTAAAATTTGAATTAAAAAAGTAAAATTTAAAAACTAAAACTACCTTAAATTTACCTAGCAAAATTTTTTATTAACTTCTTGTGATTATCGGGCTTAAGATTATGATGTCCCTCAGTAGATTATTCTCTCTCTCTTAACTTAGTTTCATGAATTAAGTTGCTAACCTAGAGTCTTAAATTATTTACATGTCTCTGTCAAGTTTCTTATAAAAATATCTCTCCTAATTAATTTACTATATGTCTATGCAAATTAAATTAAAGATAGATTCATTAAGTTATTGCTCTAATTTTGGCTACGTATGGCTTATAGGTATATGCTTACCCCATATGGAAATCAAACCATTCAAGCAACTAAGTGTATTCGATCATACGCTATTTTATTCAAGGTCTACCTAAATCTCATTCGTCATTTTTAACTTAGGTATCCAATTCAATCTAATTGGTGGACAGTCAACTAGAAGCATTAAGAACAAAAAAAAATAAACAACTTAAATCTATAAAATAGAAGCAAAAGAGAGATAAATAAATCAAACTACGTATTGAGTTCAATCATAATCTTAGATAAATGAATTAGTTCCCCATCAAGTCACACATCATTGTCAAATAAAGTTTAAACATTAAAAACAAAACCAAGAAATAAGAGAAAAACAAAAAGATAGAAAAACCCATGAATCGTAATCTTGATCTTCAAATCTCCTTGAACCCTTTAAATTCTTCTCAACTTCAGTGACTTTGCAGCTTCATTCTTAGCTTTCAATCTGATGTTTCATTCTATCTTAAAAGTTCTCCAAAAAGTTGTTTTTATAGAGCTTTGAAATTAGGCCAAGTTGGGTGAAGAAAGAAATTAATTCCAATCAGGATTTTCTCATCAGACTATATGAGCCACAGTCTCAACCAATTAATTAGCAGAAATTGTAATTGCTCTTGAATTGCTATAGTACTTCAACTTCAATAAGCTTTTTGACCCACTTTAAAGCTGAACTGGGTGAAATGGTAAACATAAAGTTGTATATTTTTGTCTTAGCTTTCCAATGATCTAAGAATCATCTCATTTGGAGCTTTGTAGAGAAAGTTATAGTTGAAATACCAAAATATGTGCAGTGAAAGTCTACATCTCAAAATTGCTCTCCTTATTCTATTAAATTCTCCCATCATTAAACCTAAATTAACTAATTTAAATTTATTTAAATAAAATCTACTAATTTCTATGCATTACAACAAAAACTAAACTAAATTACTATCAAAATTAAGCCCAAATAACTCTATATCATAGAGTTATCAGGTTTTAATTGCATTATCAATATTTTATCATTCTCTACTGAGTTTAAGGATGATAACTTGGTAAGCCATGGATTAGGCAAGATAAGACAATTTTCTTTCTTGTAAGTATAAAAAATATTGTTAGGTAATTCCAAAGAAACCCCTTCTATAGGAAAATTAAATTTATAACAATAAGATGCTTCTCTTTTTAAGGACCACCTCTTCTTCAACTCAATATCAAACCAAACCTAGTCAGTTAATGAGGAAAATGTTCAATATGAAAATATTATTCAAGAAATAGATAATTGTGAAATTCCAAGAGTTCTCCACAATCAAATTTATAAGTCATCAAAATTCCATAATTTACATCTACATTTTTTCTATGGATATTTGATCAAAACCAAAGAAAAGGAAATACCCATCTAAAACTAATATAAAAATATCCAACTCTTGGATAAAGAGACAACAGAAAAACTCAAACACCAATAATATAATTATATTCATTTTGGATTATTACAAGTAGGAGCTAAACCACTCACAAAGAAAGATTGGATATTTCCATCCTTATATCCTTCAGTGATAAAATGCATCCCCATTTCAATGACTACTTGTTGGAAACAATAGAAACAAACTAATGTAAAGGATTAATACATTTCAACTGTTTCCTCAATTTTATGGTATCCTTGAAAGATAAGAATATCTTAAACTCCTTGACACTTTAAATCCATGTAACAACCTGTACCCTCATATAGGAGTCAATAAGACCTTATAGACAAGATGAAAGGTTAATTGACATAAATTTAAGTGCCAAAAAGTGGTGACGGGTGGAAGAAATATTTTAAAATAAAATATTTTACTCGTGAGAAAATAATAATACTTTTATTGAGAATGAATTATCGAGTTCAAAGGTGATTTGAAAGTAAACTACGATAAAGTGAGACATTTTGAGACCCGAGGAGACAAGTGAAAGATTTTGAAATAAAATAATATTAAAATATTAATATTTTATTTGTTGTCGAAATTAATCATGAAGAAGGATTATATAACTAATCTAAGTGGGCGAGAAGAGGTAAGAAAGAATTTCGAAGAAAAACGATGTAAGAGAGGCCCATGTGCCTTTATTTAATAAACTAAGAGTGGGTAAGTATATATTTAAATATTATGGTGACATTTTGGTGAACTACAAATTGTATATTTTATTTATACATGTACAAAGGAAGGAAGATAGAAGGAAATTGGAGTAAAAAGAAAGGACTGAGGACCAAATTGTAAAAGATGAAAAGTATGGAGGGTCACATGGTCAATAAGGAAAAGTTGTGGACTTGTGTGCAATTATTATATTTGAAGCTAAATGGATATTAACTAAAATGGACATACAAATGATAGCATGTAAAAAGGAGAAAGTTAGTGGAGAACATGTGGGGCTCCCACCATGTGAAGTGAAAGGAATATAGGCATAAATTTATTTGCATGTAAAGAGATTGGTGCATTAGATAGCCAAATGAGGAAAGGGAAACATAGATGCATGTGACTTGAATGGCTCAATAAATGACCAAATAAAATATAAAGTTGTAACACCCCATATTTGCGAATAGAAGTCAATAAGACTTAATCGATAAGACGAAGGGTCA
>NW_018397280.1:1683186-1683402 GCF_002168275.2 Theobroma umbraticum
TTCTTTGCTTTCTTGACATCTATATTGAGTATGGATCTCTTAGGTTCAAGAATATAGAAACTGTTCGAATATGTTCCTGCACCATAATGCATCTCTCCCTTTGAGAAAGAACAATAATTGTCTTTAATGCAAAATTCAATATCATCATATAATGCCAAGTATGACACAGATATCATATTTTGAGATATGGAAGGAACATAGTAGCAGTCCCTTAAT
>NW_018397280.1:1683794-1684109 GCF_002168275.2 Theobroma umbraticum
TTAACAACCTAGGCATTTAAAGAATGTTTATGAGTAATCATGTATTATGATCAATTAAGATGTCATAGTAAATCTTAAATTGATTGCTCCCACTATTTTCTTTAAGATGATAACCCTCCATATCATCTCGAAAGATCTCTACAAGGATTCCCTTAATGGGCGAGGATCCTCATCCGTTTTAATCATGACCTGGAGTGTGCTTAACAAACCATGATAGGTGGATTAGGTAGGTAACTGAGCTTACTAATTGTATCTCTATACAACTCCTGGATCAGCTAGGTGACAACATATTGCCTAAACATATCATATATGTTT
>NW_018397280.1:1684498-1684782 GCF_002168275.2 Theobroma umbraticum
CTACACTTATATGTAACTAATTACATTTTAGTAAAGAAACCTCATGGTACATCCAATGGGAGTCAGGTGAGGAAAGAATTTTACAATCCCTGAAAATCAATATAAAGACAGGGTGCATAGACCCTATTTAATAAATAAATACCATTATAAAATTTAACCATACATCCACAATCATATTGGGTCTAGTTCATAATCATCCATATTCATCCATTCACATGAACATAAAATTAAATTTATCTCGTTCAAGTTGTTAATCACATGAGTTATTTGAAATTAGTTAAATT
>NW_018397280.1:1684897-1685009 GCF_002168275.2 Theobroma umbraticum
ATGAATATAAATAACCTTTATCCATATTCTAATCTTATTAGGATAGGATTTATTGCAAATTAAAATAATTTTAATTTGTTTTATCCAAATATTTAAGGTTATCCTTTACCAA
>NW_018397280.1:1685019-1685197 GCF_002168275.2 Theobroma umbraticum
AAGATTTTATGTCTTAAATCACCTAATCTCATTAGGATAATTTTAAGACAATAAAATCTTTATTTATCCAATTATGAAATCCGAATTCCATAGATAATATAATGGAGATATTCCTCTGATTTTAAATTGCCTATTTATTCGTAGACTCCCAGAATATATAGGAATCTAATTCCTTAAC
>NW_018397280.1:1685307-1685421 GCF_002168275.2 Theobroma umbraticum
AATTCCTAAATTTAATATGTCAAATTATTTTAACTTGTCAATTGATTAAAATAAATTCTTTATTTTGTAGGAATCAGATTCCTTATTTTGTGGAAACTTTCAAAATCTATTTTG
>NW_018397280.1:1685489-1686916 GCF_002168275.2 Theobroma umbraticum
CAAAACCGTGGCATTCAAAAACTGCTTGCAGCAATTTTATTGACCACGTTTCTTAGCCATTAAAGTGGCATAAAATTTTGGGATTTTATCCCTTATCCCAATCCTCCAATCAGCTAAAGTATGAAACTTCTCTCATCATCATTAGCATCAATTTTGGATGCCTTCTACCTTCTGAAAACAAGCAAAATCGTGACTCAAAGTCTGCTGCTGCCAGTAGCAATTAGTCATGATTTCAAGGCTTCATGCTCACTTTGTGGTATTGGTTTTCAGCCACATTTGAAACATTTTCAAAGGAAATCAACTGAACATCATTTCTGCAAATTTCGAGAATTTTTAGGACTCATTTGCTTGCTGTAATGTTGCAAAAACCAAACCTGGACAGAATCAAAATCTGCCATAACACCCATATCTCTATTCCTCCACGAACCTGAATTTCTTTGCTGATTTTTGTGCATCTTATGTAAACTTTAATCGGCAAATTCTTAACAGTAAAACATGTTTAATGCTCATTACTAAGAATATAAAATTTTACAAAATAAAACTGTCCAGAAATATCAAACAATTTCAAAACAGAATTATGTAAACTTGAACTCACCATTTGATACCCGAATTTTCACATCTATGTCGAACATAGTATTAATAACAACAAGACATACCTTTGCATTAAAACGAGCCAAGGGAGGCTCTAATACCACTGCTAGGAATGGCATGATTACAGCATCAATGCAGTGGAATAATAAAAATTAAAATAAAATAAAAACATGCCTCTTATCTTTGGATCACCTTTGTTGTTTAATGCAAAGTTAAGTACAACATAAAATAAAAAAAAAATACCTTTCCAAGTAATATCGTAATCAAATGGATTCCTTTTGGTGACACAACATGAACACCTTTTGTGTGAAAGAATCCCAGCCACTCAATCACTTGGCCTCCAATGATGCACGCACGATTGCAACGGATCCTTCCCAAGGAGAGAGCTTTATGCCACGGGCTTGTGCTAGCAAGTGGACAATGAATTGTCCTCTTTTCTTCTTCGATTTCCAGCAAATGATCAAAGGAGAAGTCCTCAAAATAAAATTAAACTTCTCAAGAGTGGCGGCAGTCAAGAGTGAAAAAGAAATTTTTACTTTGTTTCCTTCCGCACCACCAAAAAGAAAGAGTGGCTATAATGTGATATTTATATCTAGGTTTAAGTTATCAAAATTTGCAAAATAAGTCCTTAAACAATTATAATATTTAACCAATCCTAATTAAACTCTTTTAATTAGGTCTTTAGTAGTTAAAACCTAGAATTCAATTTAAGTTTAGCTTAAATCATCACACTCTCAATTTAATCAAAATTACAATCTTTGTGTGTGACCCATTAGGTTCCCAACATGTTGGCAATGGAATTGAATTATAATATTATTAATTAATTAATTTAAATG
>NW_018397280.1:1687016-1688730 GCF_002168275.2 Theobroma umbraticum
TATATTGATTGCCTATGTTTGTGGCAGCAATGGTGATTGTGGATGTGAGGAAATTGTGAACTATATGTATGGAACTCAAGCTAAAATAGAAAGGTAAGCATGCAATGTGATTGCATGGTGTTGTGTTGGCATTGGTTATTTGATAGACTATCGATTGTATGTTAAATGATTGTAAGTAAAGGTTAATGAAAACTATGAGATTATGTTATAGAATTGTTGATTGATGTGCTACCATGCATGTGAATAAATTAAGTGTATTGAGTTTATATTGTTGTTAGGAAGTATCTGAGTAAAGAAAGTCTGTTGTGGTGGCGTGTTGGAGGAGGTAACGAGTAATCGACGAGTGGAATTAGCTAGATACGCACCCTTATCAATAGCGATGTAGCATCTCGCTATTGTAAGGTGAGTAGGGGTGCCGATTTTAAAATCTCCATGTTATATATATTGATTTACGTTAGTAAGCAGTGATGGTGTTCTTAAGTGTAATTGTGGATAGCATGAGCTGTTAGCCTTGTTAGGAAATTTTAAAATGGATTTACAACAATTTATGTATTGCTATTATGGAAAGCATGAGTTAGTAGAAACTATAGGATGTTTATGGGTGCAAAGTTGGTTTGAAAGGAGTTTTGGATATAACTATAGATAAACCGTATCTGTAAAGAGCTTTAGAAATCGGGAAACAAGCCTTTCACGATGTTTACATCAAAATCTGTGCCTTGTATTTTTGTATGATATGCATAGCTAATGCATTTGTTAAATGATTTTAAATGCAAGTTTTGAGCTTCGATTTTAGCCCGATTTGTACAAAAGTATTTACACCATGCCTTTTAATGCAAAAGGTTAATTGGAAAAGTCGTTGAACTTTTTTTTTAAATGATTTAAAGTCAAAAATTTTGGACAACTTTTGAATTGGTTTTTAAAATGGTTTTGACCAACCGAGAGCGTCGAGAGTAGGCCGGCTGTCATTTCGGTTGAGTGAGCTCTAGCTAGAGAACCTTCAGGTCACCGACGACCTATTAGACGTGGTTGAGGCCATAGTCTGTGATTTATGTGCCAAGACCACGGGTTGCTATATGTGGCTAAGCCACTAGTGATATTTGCAGTTGTGCCCGCTTGATTCTACGATGTCGACCAACATCATTGAGACTACCATGGCTGTGGGGATCTGGTGGAGCAGAGTTTTTGGATGTTATTACATGGAAATGTGTCCACGGGTGATTATGATACTTACTTACTCGAGAGCCTTGTGAGTTTTCGATGTATACTCTTTTGCATGGTGGGGAGTTAAGATTTCTTGGCAGCTCCCTTTGTTTGAATAAAAGCTTTCAGTGTTTACTTGATGATCTTGAAATGGTTTATGTGGCCATATACCTTGGTTTCTTTACATGCCACACACTTTGGGAGCGTGCATACTTTCATACCAATGTTTATAGCTGATGGCAAGTGATGTTTTCAATGAATGAACTTTATTGCTACACTTGTTTTTGGCACTGTCTTGCTAAGTGAAATGTTGCATTATGATTTTATGGAATATTTTTACAAGGCACAAATATCTTACTTATGATTTGGTATTTTAAGACTATGATTTGATATTTCGATTTTATTATTCAACTTATCTGCCTTATGCTTGTTTCCCATCTATGCCCTACTCACGGATCCAATGATCACTGAGTCTGTGAGACTCACCCCCCTTATTTCCCTTTTGCAGATAGTG
>NW_018397280.1:1688830-1690415 GCF_002168275.2 Theobroma umbraticum
CATATATTGTGTCAATTTATCATTCTATAATGTCATGGCACTATGTGCCTTCATTCTTACCACCGATCGTACTTCATGAAAGAATAATTAAAAGGTGTACAAATATTCCTTGTGCATGGCATAACTCTTTATGACTTTCCTTCTCACTGTAGCCACTTGACCAATGAGCTATTGTTTCACCCCTTTTTCATTTTTATCGAGGAAATATCCCTTAACATCTCTCATCCACAAGAATATCGAGTTACGACTCCCTCAATACTTAAATTTACAAACCTCAATTTAATCATATTAACCATTATAGTGCCCGCCATGACGGTTGCAAAACCAAAAATACATTCCTGTTCAAGGTCTCATCCTTAACTTAACTTAATTAACAAACTTATTGTTGGTCCTTATCCATCGACCTCACTTCCAAATTTCACTACCATATCTATGATTATCATTCTACCGAATGAATAAGCTCTAGCGATCTTATTAATCTCGCTTCATTAACCATTGTTAAAAGGATTTTAGAGCTAAACGCTTCTAATGAAAAGTTGACAAGGCAACTTACCAAGAACTTGCCTCACATTGTCAAGCCTCAACCTTCGTATTCATAGTATGATAACTGATTTACATTTAACTTTATTCATTAATACAGCTTATCACCATCATCCATCATATTGACAATAACTTTGTCATGGTTTAGCTCCATTCACAAGCCACTAATGGCTATCATAAATCAATCCCTAACCTAAGCTTAATATTCTCATGTCACGCACATATATCTTTCTTTTACTAGCAATCCAACTTTATCAGGTAGGTTATCTTTTCTTCCAATCACAATCATAGTTTTGTACATATATAAGCCTTTATCAAGGCATCCATTTCCTTCGGGCATCTTGCCCTCGAATTCCTCTCTATATGTCTCGCATTCTAGGTGGCATCTCTTACCTAGATGGGAGCAACACCAAATCAATCCATATTATACTTTGAAAAAAAGGTTGCTTACTAAATGACCATGGTACCCATGTAGTTTCTTGTCTGCGACTTCTACTGCGTAGTCACAAATCGAGGGCAAAACTCTGCATAAGACCTTACTACTCCGCTGATGGACATGAGAATCCTAGTACTCGACTAAACCTAGAGCTCTGATACCAATACTGTAACGACCGCTCCTCGATCACTACCAGCGTCCGAGTCTCGCTGGAGAGCTCGTCAAGTCTCGAACAAGCCTTACTTAAAATGTTAGTCATTACCTCATATTCATACTATCAGTCTCAGAAAATTTCCTTGAACCATAAAACTCTTTGTAATCAGAATTGAACAATAGTCTTTATAAATTGAATAAACCTTTATTCCACATAATTGTAAAAATAATACATCATGACTTATAATCTCCAAATGTACAATTGTATTGACACAGTTGTTTACTTTCAAAACAATTTACACTATGACAACTCGACCTCTAACAGTGAAGCGACTCGGAATAAAGTGCTATGAGATGCCTTTACCCATCCGCGGTGGACTGAAATTGCCGATGAATGCACGCTAGGCTGATCACTATCTACAAAAAGGAAATAAGGGGGGTGAGTCTCACAGACTC
>NW_018397280.1:1690816-1690958 GCF_002168275.2 Theobroma umbraticum
TGTCATCAGCTATAAACAACGACATGAAAGTATGCACGCTCCCAAAATGTGCGGCATGTAAAGAAAGCAAAGAATACTACCACATAAACCATTTCAAGATCATCAAGTAAGCACTGAAAGCTTTTATTCAAATAAAGGGAGC
>NW_018397280.1:1691058-1696034 GCF_002168275.2 Theobroma umbraticum
AAACATATTTGTCTCAATTTAGACAAGATAAAATATTTTTATCTTAATTAAAGATAAGAGTTGTTTTAAATTAAGATAATGTTAGGAGAATTCTTACAAAATGAATCTAGACATCCATGTTGATAAAAAGAGACTACATGCTTAACTATCACTCTTTTATTTATTATTAACTCTTTTTTAAAAAATTAGATAATAATAAAATAAGAGTTATTATTCAATAAGAAGTTTTATTTTATCAAGAACTCTAAATAATAATTAAATAATTAAATAAATTAATCTTTAGTTTTAATTTTGATAATTATGGAGCATGTTTGATACTTCCATAACTCTAAATAGATGGTCAAGATTAATTCAAAGGTGTTTTATTTTGATTAAATCTTTGAGATAAGAATTTTAATAAAAAGAGAAGAGATTTGATGGAAAAAAAATGTACTTTTTCTTCAAAAAGTTTCAACCGTCACTTCTCTTCTCCTCCTCCAAGCTTTTTTAAAGAAAAGAGAGACAAAATCAGTTGCTATCTTGTAGTCTTGCATTCCACACTTTGTCCACTCAAGGTTCAAGTTGAGTACTATTGAAGAATAAGTGGAAAACTTGTTTGATCGAAAAATCATTCACTAGTGTAGTGGAGTCCAAAAATAAGAATTTCAAAATAAATGGTCTGGTTTTTCTTATTTAATAGATTCTTATTTTTTAGGATGTGATTATGTTGCTTGCAATAATAATGATGTGTGTCTCCGCTTGTGTAATTAGATTGCTTACTTCCTTCATAAAAAAAATGTTTAAAATTGATGCTTTACACAATCACATCAATCCACTAAGATCTTATTCTAACATTTATATGGGAAAAGAACGCTGCCTATTGTTGGCAGCCCATGGGGTGTTTATGGGGTAATGGGCTGCCCATTATTGGCAGCCCATATTAGAAGGGGTCGCGGCTTGCCTCTTAAAGGCACCACAACTTTAGACCTGATTGCAAGGTTGCAGCCTCGCTTTGTGGGCATCGCGCCCGATGGTTCTTACTATCATTGGGCTATGGCCTTCCTTTTGGGGAACCACAGCCTCGATGGTTATCTTTCTTTTATTTTTTTGGTGGGCTGCCCACTACCACTAAACATGAGGTCGTGACCTACCACTTAGAGGCATCGCAACCTATTAAACATGAGGCTGTGACATACCCTTTAAGGGCGCCACAGCCCACATTAGCGTGATCCGCAAGGCCACTACTTGGATTCAGGGGCGCTGTGGCCCATGTTGTGGATTTCTCACTGGGCTGCAAGCTACCTAATTCCCCACTTTTTTTTGAATTTTTTTCTACTTTTAAATGTACTTGTAAAAGAAATAAAATTTTTTAATAATTTTTAATAAAAAGAAAATTAAATGAATGAAATTTAAGTGAGGAAATAAATAGAGTTAGAATGCTTGGGTTGCCTTCCAAGAAGCGCTTGAGTTATAGTCTTCAGCTTGACTTTCTCTTATTCAAATTACATCAATAGCATGATTGAATACCTATGATGATCAAAATCACCACCTCAATAGTGCTTTAATCGTTGCCTATTCACCTTAAAAGTTGATTTATCATCAACTACTTCCATAGCTCTATGAGGATATGCTTTCGTCACAATAAAAGGTCTAGACCAACGAGATTTTAACTTTCTAGGAAAAAACTCGAACGAGAATTATAAAAAAGAAAATGTTGGCTAGGCTCAAAATTTCTCCATATAATTTTTTGGTCATGCCATTGTTTTGTCTTCTCCTTGTAGATTCTTGCACTCTCACAAGCTTCTTGGTGGAATTCATCCATCTTGTTGTGTGGCGAAAGTCATTTTTCTCCAACTGCTTGAAGATCAAATTTAAGTTTTTTAATTTCCCTATATGTCTTGTGTTCAAGCTCAATTGGAAGATGACAAGCTTTTCCAAACACCAATCTATAAGAAGACATTACAATTACAGTTTTATATGCAATCCTATATGCCCACAAAGCATCATCCAGCTTTTTCAATCAATCTTTTCTAGAAAGACAAACAATTTTCTCGAAAGGTCTTTCAATTTCTTGATTTGAAACTTCAACTTGGCCATTTGTTTGAGGATGATGAGCAATGGCTATTTTGTGCTTGTCTCCATATTTGGCCAAGATTGCCTCAAAATTTTTGTTGCAGAAATGAGTCCCTTTATCATTAATTATGGCTCTAGGTGTACCAAAATGTGCAAAAATATTCCTTTGCAAGAAGTTTATCACAAGCTTAAAGTCATTCCTGCATAATGCAACAGTTTCAACCCATTTAGAGACATAATCAACAGCAACCACGATGTATTTATTATTAAAGGATGGATTGAATGGACCAATAAAATCAATTCCCCACATATAAAAAATTTCAACTTCCGAGATGTTGTTGAGAGGCATCTCATGTCTCTTAGAAATATTGCCCATTCTTTGACATCTATCACATCTTTCAACAAAATTATGGGTATCTTTGAAAAGAGAAGGCCAATAAAAACCTGATTGTAGAACCTTGTAGCAATTCGTTTTCCCCCATAATGTCCTCTATAATTAAATGAATGGCAATGATGAAGAATATTTTCAAATTCTTTTTTAGGAACACACTTTCTAATGATTTGATCTCCACAATCCTTGTAAAGAAAAGGCTCATCCCACATGTAGTATTTGACATCACGCATGAATTTCTTCTTTTGTTGAGAATTAAATTCAGGAAGGAAGAGTTTACTCACAAGATAGTTCACAAATTTAGTATACCATGGCAAATATTTCTACTTCTCGACATGAAACAATTACTTATTAAGAAAGGTCTCATTAATCACTATTGAAATCCTAACTTGATCTCCATTCTCCTCTAGATAAATGATTTGCCACTTGATTTTCTGTACCTCTTCTATCTCAAATTTTCAAGTCAAATTCTTAAAGCAAAAGTACCCATTTTATCAAGCGTGGTTTTGTATCTTTTTCTTGATAAGATATTTAATAGTTGCATGGCCAGTGTGGACAATTACTTTAGCACCAATAAGATAGAGTGAAATTTATCGAAAGAAAAAACAATAGAAAGTAACTCCTTTTCTGTTGTGGTGTAATTTGCTTGATCCTCTTTTAATGTTTTGCTAGTATAATAAATAGGATGCAACATCTTCACTTTTTGTTGGCCAAAATTATGCCAATTGCATAATCGCTAGCATCACACGTTAGATCAAAAGGAAAATTCCAATTAGAAACAGTAATAATAGGAGTAGAAATTAATCTCTTTTTAGTTCAACAAAAGCATCATGACGAGCATCATCAAAATTAAAAGAAGTATCATTGTCTAACAAATTACAAATTGGTCAAGAAATTTTAGTAAAATCTCTATTAAATCTCCTATAAAGTCTAGCATGTCCTAAAAAACTAAGAATGCCTTTAACAGAAGCGGGAGGTGGAAGTTTTTCAATTATTTCGATTTTTGCTTTGTCTACTTCTAAACCTTTACTTAAGACTTAATGGCCTACGACTACGCTTTTTTATGCTATAAAGTGACACTTTTCCTAATTTAAAACTAAATTAGTTTCTTCACATCTCTTAAGTACTCTAACAAGACTAAATAGACAATCATCAAAAATTTTCCCAAAAAGTGAAAAATCATCCATAAATACTTCTAAAAATTTTTCAACCATATTAGAAAAAATTACCATCATACATCCCTGAAAAGTGGCTAGAGCATTACAAAGTCCAAAAGGCATTCTACAAAAAGCAAAAGTTCCATAAGGACAAGTAAAAGTGGTTTTTTCTTAGTCTTTAGGAGTAATGGCAATTTGATTATAACTAGAATATCCATCCAAAAAGCAATAACAATCTTTACTTGCTAGTCTGTCAAGCATTTGATCAATAAAAGGTAAAGGAAAGTGATCTTTTCTAGTGACTTTGTTCAATTTTCTATAGTCCATACATGCTCTCCATCCAGTCATATTTCTAGTTGTTAGGAATGGCATGATTATAGCATCAACGCAATGGAATAACAAAAATTGAAATAAAATAAAAGCATACCTCCTATCTTTGGATCACCTTGGTTGTTTAATGCAAAGTTAAGTACCACATAAAATAAAAAAAAATTTACCTTTCCAAGTGATATCGTAATCAAATGGATTCCTTTTGGTGACAAAACGTGAACATTTTTTGTGCGAAAGAATCCTAGCTACCCAATCGTTTGGCCTTCAATGACGCACACACGATTGCAATAGATTTTTCCCAAGGAAAGAGCTTTATGCCACAAGATTGTGCTAGCAAGTGGACAACGATTTGTGCTCTTTTCTTCTTTGATTTCCAGCAAATGATCAAAGAAGAAGTTCTCAAAATAAAATTAAACTTCTCAAGAGTGGCGGCACTCAAGAGAGAAAAAGAAAATTTTATTTTGTTTCCTTCCCTACCTCTAAAAGGAAAGAGTGGCTATAATGTGATATTTATATCTAGGTTTAACTTATCAAAATTTGCAAAATAAGTCCTTAATATTATAACAATTGTAACATTTAACCAATATCTAATTAAACTCTTTTAATTAGGTCCTTAGTAGTTAAAACCTAGAATTCGATTTAAGTCTAACTTAAATCATCACATTCTCAATTTAATCAAAATTACAAACTTTGTGTGTGACCCATTAGGTTCCTAACATGTTGACAATGTAATTGAATTATAATATTATTAATTAATTAATTTAAATGAATCATATTCAATTTTAAATTAACTAATTCAATTCCATAGACCATGATTGACATATAGCAATGCATCATGGCCACCCAATTGTTAGGAGAGTCAAAGGATTCTTTGACAACCTTTCAGTGTATAATTTTTCAGTGTAATTCATTCCTTCATCATATATCCTAAAGATGATAAAAGTTTGGTGTAGTGCCTACTCTTATTGACCTCCATATTTGTTTTTATAGTTAGATCATTAGATTTGTGGAGGCTTATGAAGCTCATTTCATAATCTCCTAATCAC
>NW_018397280.1:1696044-1698212 GCF_002168275.2 Theobroma umbraticum
GATTTGATTAAGCTAATGTCAACCAAGAACTATTGAGATATTTCCCCTTGAATCACTTGAGGTGATGATTTCTATCTTGACCACTCATTTGCCTTCATATGCTTCATACTATACCTAAAAACATCCTATTTTGGCATCCTTGGTTAGGTATCCATAAGGATAAAATCAAAGCATAGTACTCCATATACAAAACAACCTGGTGTCTTAAGTCTAAAGAGTAGTTACACAATTGACACATGAGAAGTATTGCATAGACACTTGAGTGAGGTACCAAATGCATTTCTCAAGGTGGGTCATGTTGAGTGAACTCGCTTTCCTATGGAAAGCACCCTCATGCTAGTTCCAAGTATCTCTATACTTCAACCTACGAAAATGATTGCTTCACAAGTAAGGAACATAACATGTGCCAATCTTTGAGCATTATTGATGCCCTGTCTCAATAAGACAATGATCAGGAACTTTTAGGAACAATGCTTTAATGCAAAAGGATCTCATAATTGTATCCCAATGCAATTCCTATGCAAGGCATATATAGTTCCATGGCCTTTATCTACATAAGTACAAAAGTAATTAAATCACAAACTTATAGATAAAGAACTACCTCAATATTATTATGAATAACAAAATGTCATACATGAATATCTAAAAATTACAATTCTCGTACAACCACAGATTGGCTTGTAGAGCTTATACTAATAATCTCCCACTAGCACTAAAGCCAATCGCTTATGTATCTAATACCAATGTTCTCAACATGACGATTATGCTTCTACTAGGATAGTGCTTTAGTGAGAGGATCAGCAATATTATCCTCAGTGGGTATACACTGCGTGCAAATGTCTTCTCTTCCAATGATCTCCCTGATCACGTGGTAAAGTCGCAATATATGTTTGGATTTTTTATGAGACCTCAGTTCCTTTGCTTGTGCAATGGCTCTATTGTTATCACAATACAATAGTATTAGACCAACAATGCTAGGAACCACATCTAGTTTAGTAATGAACTTCTTAATCCAAATTGCCTCTTTCGATGCTTCAGACACAGAGATGTATTCGACCTCGGTTGTAGAATCTGCAGTCGTCTCTTGTTTGGAACTGTTCCAACTCACTGCACCTCTATTGAGTGTGAACACCTATCCACTTTATGACTTGCTATCATCTTTGTCATCTTGAAAGCTTGCGTCCATATAACCCTTAACTTAGAGTTTACCTTTTCCATAAACCAAAAATACATCCTTAGTTCTTCATAAGTACTTCAGTATGTTTTTCACAGCTATCCAATGACCTTCACCAAGATTAGCTTGGTATTAGCTCATGACACTTAGAACATGAGATATATCTAGTCTAGTGCAAAGCATCGCATACATGATGGATCTTATTGCTAAAACATATGGGATCTTATCCATGCAATCTCTCTCTTCTTGATTCTTTGGACACATGTTCTTGGAGAGATAAATGCCTTACGACATAGGCAAGTGTCCTTTCTTGGACTCCATCATGCTAAACCTCTTTAGCACCTAGTTTATTTATGTGGATTGGGAAAGACCTAGCAACCTTTTAGATCTATATCTATAGATCTTTATTCCTAAAATGTAAGTTGCTTCTCCCAAATCCTTGATGGAGAATTGTTTGGACAACCATATCTTCATAGATTTCAGCAACGGTATATCATTTCCTATGAGCAATATGTCATCAACATATAGCACTAGGAAAATTATGGCACTCCCACTAACCTTTTTATAGACACGTGGTTCATCCTTATTTTTGATGAAGTCAAGCTCTTTTACAGCTTCATCAAAACAGATGTTCCAACTCCGAGAAGCTTGCTTAAGTCCATAAATGGACTTTTGAAGCTTGTACACCTTAGTAGCATTAGCATTGGATATAAAACCTTCAGGTTGTGTCATGTACACTTCCTTTCGCAAGTTTCCATTAAGAAATGCAATTTTTACATCCATTTTCCATCTTTCATAATCATGGTATACAGTAATTGCAACCAAATCCTAATGGATTAAGCATAGCAACTGGTGAAAAGGTTTTTTCGAAGTCAATACCTTGTCTTTGTTTGTAGCCTTTTGCTACCAATCTAGCTTTAAAGGTTTGCACCTTGCCATCTATATTAGTCTTTCTCTTAAAGACCTACTTGCACCTAATGGGTTTTATTCCTTC
>NW_018397280.1:1698312-1699193 GCF_002168275.2 Theobroma umbraticum
GATAATTGAAAGCTTTAAACCTTCCCTAATGTTGACAACATGTATAGGAATGAATTTGGCATTTTTATAATGATATAAGTTATGTAATACTATATGGGGTAAGATGAATGAATGTTGAGAAGCTTGACAAGAAAGGAAGTAATAAGATGGTGATTTGGTATACATAAGCAAGAATGATGTGTGATTGATATTGGTATGATTGAGGTTGAATTGTGTTTAATGATAATAACAAAGTTAAAGGTGTGCTCAAGATTTTAATGATAAGAAAAGCATAATTGTGAGAGATACTGCTATTTTGATTCTGAAGATGATAATAGACCTAAGTAAATTGTTCTAGTCGAACCAAAGGTGAATAAAGTGGATAAATTAAAAATGCCTACGAAGGAAAAAATGAAATAAGATCATAAAGTGAGATTAATAACCTGACGCTGAAGTGAATTCGAGGACAAATTCTATTTAAGTAGGGGAGACTGTAACATCCCGTACCCTCGTATAAGAGCCAATATGATCTCATCGACGAGATAAAGGGTTGATGGACGTAAATTGAAGTGCGAAAGAGCGGTGATAAGCGAAAAGAATATTTTAGAATAAAATATTTCATACGCGAGGACATGATAATTAAATAATAATAGCTTACCGATGATGAATTAGCAAGATAAAAAGGTAATTTTGAAGTGAACCGGGACAAAGTGAGACATTTTGGGTCCCAATGAGATAAGTTGAAAATTTTGAAATAAAATTATATTTTATTAATAAAATAATATTAAAATATTAATATTTTATCTTTGGTTGAAATTAGTCGTGAAGAAGAAGTATATGACTAATCTTAGTGGGGGAGAAGAAGTAAGAATGAATTTTGAAGAAAAACAACATAAATGAGG
>NW_018397280.1:1699514-1699662 GCF_002168275.2 Theobroma umbraticum
ATTTCAATATTTGAAGTTAAATGGATATTAACTAATCAAGGAAAGTTAGGTTATAAGGAATATGAGATATATATGTGAAAGTTACTATTACATGTAAACTATAGTGTGCATAAAAGGAGAAGTTAGTGGGGAATATGTGGGACCCCCA
>NW_018397280.1:1699757-1699884 GCF_002168275.2 Theobroma umbraticum
GAAAAAGAAAGAATAATTTAGTTGCATGAAATCTTATTGGTCTTGAGGGAGGTCAAATAGGATCTAAGAGTGGAAAAATGCATGAAATCTTATAGGTTCATGGGATGGCAAAGGAAATAAAAATAAA
>NW_018397280.1:1699984-1700598 GCF_002168275.2 Theobroma umbraticum
TTTGTGCGATGTGCATTCATGATTGAAACACATATCGACCATACTAAATGATCTTTCAACCACATACAAAGAGTTATATTTTAAAGTCTTATATTGGAATCTTATCATGTTACTACGTGAATATTTTGGCAATGATTTTGAGATAGACTTTTGAGAACCCAACTACATTTTAAAATAGTTTTATCAAACCGAGAGATTCGAGAGTAGGCCGATCGTCACTTCAATTAAGTGTGACCCTTGTGCATAAGTGAGCTCTAGCTAGAGAACCTTTGGTTCATCGACGGGCTGTTAGACATGGCTGGGGCCAAGGTCTGTGATTTTACGTGGCTAGACCACAAGTTGTGATACGCAGTTGCGACCGCCTGATTTCTCCTATGTCGGCCAACATCGTTGTGATTGTCATGACATGTGGGGATCCGATGGAACGGAGCTCCCGAATGTTATTACATGGAAGTGGGTTCAGGTGCTTTTTACTTCTACACCTACTCAAGAGTGATATCTTTTTAGGTTTTTCACGTCAGTAATTTTTTCATGGTGAAAAATAATAGTTTTTCTGCTGCTCCCTTACTTATACGATAAAATTTGATTTAATTCCTCACGTATGAGGTGAATTA
>NW_018397280.1:1701175-1702329 GCF_002168275.2 Theobroma umbraticum
ATAAAATAATATTTTATGAATAAAATAATATTAAAATATTATTATTTTATTTATCAGTGAGATTAGTTAAAATAGAGGGTTATATGACTAATTTAAGTGGGGAAGAAGAAGAAAAGAGGAAATTTGAAAGAAAACAATGAGGTTAGAGGGAACCCAGGTGCTTTTATGAAATAGAGCACAATCGGGTAAGTACATATTTAAATATTATGGTGACACACTAATAAGGTATAAACTTTATATTATATTTGTACACATGTCAAGGAAGGAAATAGAAAGAAAATGGGAATTTAAGAAGTGATGGGAGGACTCAATAAAAAGAATGAAAACTTAGGAGGGCTAAATGGTGATTTTACTATTTAACTTGGTCAAAGCCTACAAAGGCAGCTTTGACTTTTCTTTCTCTTATTCTTTTCCATGTGGCTGGTCACCTATGTAAAACTTGTTGGGAAAAATTGGTACAAGAAGGGAAGGAAAGGATGGGAGAAGGATTAAAGGGAAAAAGACAAAGAATTTCCTACATAATTGACTAAATGGATAACCTTGAAACCTTCTTGAATTTTCTTTCTATCTACACCTCATGGCCGGCCAAAAAGGAGTAACCTTTGCTACTTTTGTCTTCTTATCATATTAAAGTGCTAGAACCTTCACTCTTTTTGTCCTTAAGCATTTTCTTTTCTTTTTTCTTCAACTCCACCGCCACTTTCTCCCTTGTGTAATTTTTTCTTCCTCCAAACCGTGGCTTCCACCATGACCAATCGGACCTCAAGCTCTTTTCCCCATATCCTCCCATGTTTTTTCCTTTTGTCCTTCCTTCACATGAAGTTTCTTCCCTTTTTCCTTTCCCATAACTGAATTTAAGAAGGATTGGTGGTTTGGTTCAAGATTTCCAAGGTAAGGAAGCAGAAATTGTTAGTTCGTTGAAAGTATGCTTGTAAATTGATTGTAAGGTGTGACTATATTTGTGGCAGTAAAGAAAATCTTAGGTGTGAAGAGGTGGTGCATTGCAGTTGGGAAATTCAAACATAAATCAAGAGATACGCACTTAAATTGATAGCGAAGTAGTATCCTGCTATTGTTAGGTGAGTAGGGGGTATCCATTTTAAAAATTTCCTGCATCTATGTAAATGTATATATATTCATATGTGTTGGTTGAT
>NW_018397280.1:1702429-1703557 GCF_002168275.2 Theobroma umbraticum
AATGAAAGGAAAATGCTTAAAGACAAAGGAAAGTGAAGGTTCTAGCATTTAACAACATAAGAAGAAGAAAATAATAAAGGTTGCTCCTTTTTTGGCCAGCCATGTGGGTGGGGTTAGAAAGAAAATTCAACAAGTCTCAAGGTTATCCATTTAGTCAATCATGTAGGAAATTCTTTATCTTTTTCCCTTTAATCCTTCTCCCATCCTTTCCTTCTTTTATTGTACCAATTTTTCTTAACAAATCTTACATATGTGACCGGCCACATGGAAAAGAATAAGAGAAAGCAAAGTCAAAGCTGCCTTTGTAAGCTTTAACTAAGTTAAATAGTAAAATCACCATTTAGCCCTCCTAAGTTCTTATTCTTTTTATTGAGTTCTCCCATCACTTTTTAAATTTCAATTTTTCTTCTACTTCCTTCCTTTACATGTGTATAAACATAATATAAAGTTCGCACCCTATTAGCATGTCATCATAATATTTAAATATATACTTACTCGATTGTGCTCTATTTCATAAAAGCACGCGGGTTTCCTCTAACCTCATTGTTTTCTTCCAAATTTCCTCTTTTCTTCTCCTCCCTTACTTAGATTAGTCATATAACCTACTATTTTAACTAATCTCACTGATAAATAAGATATTAATATTTTAATATTATTTTATTCAAAATATTCTTTCTACATATCGTCGTTCTCTAACACTCAAACTTATATGAAATAGCCTTTATTCTCATCAATAGAGTCTCATCAACCTTTAAAGGAGGATACGGGGTGTTACAGATACCTCTTGTCTAGAATTCACATTTTCCTATACTTAGGGCTTTCTAACTTAAATTCTAAACTCCCATTTCATTTCCAACTTACATTCCCATTTTAATTCATCATAAATCACTTAATATCAACACATAAGCCCATTATATACTTCAAATTCTCATTCATGCTTTATGTCACATAGTATACCAATCATAACATAGCAAAAATTGCTTACATGTCATACTCATATAAGTGCCAAACATATGCACAACATCATTTAAGCTTTCACATACTCATACATTTCATAGTCATTTCTCTATGGGCATTGTAACACCCCGTACCCTCATTTAGAGGTTAATAAGACTCTATTAATGAGAA
>NW_018397281.1:0-135 GCF_002168275.2 Theobroma umbraticum
TTAGGGATGCGAATACTGTGCCATGAAAATATTGACAATGGATTCTTATAATAGAGTCTTTAAAATGCAAAAAGAAAGAGTTGAAATATTGTTCATAAGTTGAGAAGTGCAAATGAAGTTGTTGACCAACTGGCT
>NW_018397281.1:145-267 GCF_002168275.2 Theobroma umbraticum
TGTTATAAAAGAATGATTTTATTCATATTTCTCCTTAATGATGGCGTTTTCAATTCTTTCATGATTTAATTTGAAAGGGAATTTTCTAGTCCTGTACATGTGTTATTGGTTGATTTTCTCAA
>NW_018397281.1:825-950 GCF_002168275.2 Theobroma umbraticum
TTGAACAACATTTTGAAAAAAAAAAGGATTAAAACTCTCGCATATCAAGAATGTTTAAACAGAAAAATTCAATTAGTTCAATCAAGACTATTTGATATTATTAAATATTTTATGATACTTAATTG
>NW_018397281.1:1521-1766 GCF_002168275.2 Theobroma umbraticum
AAAATAATATATAGTTTTTTAAAAAAGTTAAGCTTTTATTATCCATAAGAGATAAGGTAACAATTTTATGATCAATGTTTGCCAATTTGCCGTTGCATTGCGTATCTCTTTTTCGGATCCCATAAGCGGTGATTAAGGAAATAAAGAAAATTGAGAAGAGAATCCTATGGAGTAGACGAGGGCCAAAGTGAAGGATGCATTTAATAGATTGTGGAACCATTTGTATCTATCATGAGAATGAAGGG
>NW_018397281.1:1883-2086 GCF_002168275.2 Theobroma umbraticum
TGGATGGAAAGGTTGGCATTGATCCTTTAATATTACTATTGAACCTTATTGTTAGGTGAAACTACTCCACTTATAAAGTGATATTATAAGTCCTTTTTCCCTATTAACAATTTTTTACACAACTAACATAAGGCTTTGGATTTATTGCAGGTGATGGCAAAGTATATCTTTTTGGGAAGATGAGTGGATTGAGGAGCATATAT
>NW_018397281.1:2443-2593 GCF_002168275.2 Theobroma umbraticum
TTTAAAGTAGCTGAATGCCACATGAAGTAGAGATTTTTAGATGGTGGTAAAGTTGTAGTGAAATGTTTATTAATTAAGAGAGGGTTATTGAGTATTAGCATGATTATATGTGTTTTATGTAATGCAAAGTTAAATAGTGTTGAGCATTTG
>NW_018397281.1:2609-2752 GCF_002168275.2 Theobroma umbraticum
AAACTTGGAAATTATTGGGGTTGTGGTTTAGCTTATGTGGTTTCTAATGGTCATGTCCAGAGGATGCTAGGACTTTTCTACTTGCATTTGAAGAGGGCCTTCATCAAAGAGGGAGGAAAAGAGTTGTCGGACATGTCTTTTTT
>NW_018397281.1:2936-3064 GCF_002168275.2 Theobroma umbraticum
TTGATTGGGTTGCTCATCCTGAGGGGTGGATGAAATTTAATGTTGATGGATCTATAAAAGGGAATATAAGGAGATGGGTATTGATGGGGTTATGAGGAATGATTTTTCTAATATTATGGTTATGTATT
>NW_018397281.1:3428-4438 GCF_002168275.2 Theobroma umbraticum
TCTCAATTTCTAAGGGGGGTTGGTAAATGGTGATGATAGGGTTCTCGACTTTTAAGATTAGGCTATCACTGAACGGATTACTTGCAATATTTATGGAATGTGGCTATATGCTTAACTGTAAGTAGTGTTGCTTTCTAGCAAGGAAGGTGATTATTGTGGTTTATGTTGTATTCAACTTCGTTAAGTGGTAGTTGTGTTCATTGTTTCAATGTTTCGAATATCAAAAGTCTGATGGTTATTATGCTAGCTTTGGTTTATCATTTTAATCATAGACTTCATTTCTATACTGAGGTTACCCCTTTCATTATATTAATGAATACCTTTCCCAAAAAATTAATTGAAATTAACCAATGTTCAATTGGTTTATTGATTTTTCATTGTTTGTCATCCTTTTTTCAATAGCTTTTAACAATAATTTTCAACAACATTTAAAGAAGAAAGGATTAAAACTCTCACATATCAAGAATGTTTAAACAAAAGAATTTAACTATTTCAATCAAGACTGTTTGATATTGGTAAACACTTTATGATAGTTAATTGGATTTTGAGACTATTAGAATTAAAAAACACTATAATCAACTCAAAACAAACTAACAATACATTCAGAGGACTTAAGTTTTACATCAAGGAAGTAAAGAGAAATAAACCTATTATATATATTGGTAATTAAACGCACACACACATAAAGAGAGAGAAAGAGAGAGAGAGAGAGAGAGAGAGATGTTGCTGACCTATTGAATTTAGGTGATTACGACTTTGAGCAATTTGCAAAGAATCGATGATAATGGGAAGAACAGAGGTGAATCTCTTTCTTCAAGATGTTGACAAGCCTGTGGATTTAGGTGAATTAGTGTTTTTCTTATGGCTTTTGGCAAATATTTCTATAGTCGGCTAATGGTGGCGGAAGGGGATTGTGTAATCGAGGAGTAGGGTTTTTTGGGTATGAGGCAAATGATGCAAGAATTATGGGGCTTAAGGGAACTAGGGCAAAACTAATATACAAGAATGTA
>NW_018397281.1:4677-4806 GCF_002168275.2 Theobroma umbraticum
GCATATTTTTATCCAATAAGAGCATTGTACAATAAATACAGAATCTTGTTGTCCCAATTTCTTATAATCTACTTTTCCGAATTCATTGAAGTCTCCAATTCTTGTAGACATGTTTCCCTTTCTTATGGT
>NW_018397281.1:4906-5416 GCF_002168275.2 Theobroma umbraticum
AGCCACAAGAAAAACACCGATTCACCTAAATCCACAAGCTTGTCAACATCTTGAGGAAATAGATTCACCTCTATTCTTCCCATCATTTTGCAAATTGCTCAAAGCCGCAATCACCTAAATTCAATAGGTCAGCAACATCTCTCTCTCTCTCTCTCTTTCTCTTTATGTGTGTGTGCGTTTAATTACCAATAAATATAATAGGTTTATTTCTCTTTACTTCCTTGATGTATAACTTAAGTCCTCTGAATGTATTGTTAGTTTGTTTTGAGTAGATTATAGTGTTTTTTAATTCCAATAGTCTCAAAATCCAATTAACTATCATAAAATGTTTAACAATATCAAACAGTCTTGATTGAACTGGTTAAATTCTTCTGTTTAGACATTCTTGATATGTGAGAGTTTTAATCCTTTTTTCTTTAAATGTTGTTGAAAATTATTGTTAAAAGCTATTGAAAAAAGGATGAAAAACAATGAAAAATGAATAAACCAATTGAACATTGGTTAATTTCA
>NW_018397281.1:5939-6068 GCF_002168275.2 Theobroma umbraticum
AGGAGAAATATGAATAAAATCATTCTCTAATAACACCCAATCTTTAACCAGTTGGTCAACAACCTCATTTGCATTTCTTATTGTATGAATAATTTCTAACTCTTTGCTTTTCTTTTTAGAGAATTTATT
>NW_018397281.1:6131-6253 GCF_002168275.2 Theobroma umbraticum
GATTCAAAGATGATAAATGCTTCAAATATTGTCCTAAGTTCTGAAAAGTTTGTTCCATGTACTCTTTAAGATTTTGAATACATAACCATAATATTAGAAAAATCATTCCTCATAACCCCATC
>NW_018397281.1:6353-6494 GCF_002168275.2 Theobroma umbraticum
GGGTTGGTAAATGGTGATGATAGGGTTCTCGACTTTTACGATTAGGCTATCACTGAACAGATTACTTGCAATATTTATGTAATGTGTCTATATGCTTAACTGTAAGTAGTGTTGCTTTCTAGCAAGGAAGGTGATTATTGT